>NC_043025.1:2249768-2287268 GCF_006345805.1 Octopus sinensis
GACACACATTCTCAGTTTTATATATATAAAGATATATATATATATAATTCCTCTACAAAAAGAAGATGCATTACACCTTCAAGATTCAAGGTCAGTGTTATCATCGCATGGGAAGTCTTTACCCTCAGCCTACCAAGAAACCCAACTTCTTTCAGATTTTCTTCATGGGTTGTTCAAACGCAGAAGGTAATTCAGATGTTGACGCAGCAATTGTTGTTGAACTCCAACATATGCTTCATGCAACACAGCCTTATGTCAACGAATTGAAGAATGCGTTGCTGCTTTTGGAAGCCCAACCTGAGCTAAAATTGAAAATTAAAGCTGACAGAGGAGCTTCTGGTGAGCACCCGCGACGTTTCAATGCTCCAACCACCAACAAGGTTGCAACAATCATAGTCGGCGAAGAAAATGGCAAGAAAAGGGCTTTCAACAGGGTTACCTGTACTGGTATTTACAGCTACCCAATTTACTGAAGACGTGTCCCTGATTTTGGAGGAATTTCGGCGAAAAAAAGGATAAAGAGCAAAGAAATTGCCATCAACAACAGTATGGGTGTTCCCTACAGCCCTTTCCTCCCTTAAAAGCTTCAACGCCCAGGATGAGCCTAGACTTTTGGAAGTACAGAGAATTGAATACAACAGGTTCCTCGCAAGTATTAATTCCAACGAAAGACATTTTTTTTTTGGATGCTCCCGGCAGAACCGGAAAAAACGTTTCTCATGAACCTCCCACTCGCCAATATTCTCCAGGGAAATGGGATTGCCATAGCGGTTGCATCCAGCGGCATCGCAGCAACTCTACTGCATGGCGGTCGTACGGCACACTCAGCATTCAAATTACCACTAGACTTGACCAAATAGGGAAATCCAACTTGCAATGTTAGTCGTGGCTCAGCCATGGGGAATCTTCTCACTGAGTGCAGCCTTATCATTTGGGATGAGGAAGCCATGTGTTATAAGGCAGCATTTGAGGTGCTCGAGCGGTCTCTTCAAGACCTGGGACGCAATATGAGAGTGATGGGTGGAGTGATTGTTCTGCTTGCTGGCAACTTCCGACAAACTCTACCTGTCATTCCACGGGGGACAAGAGCTGACGAGGTAAATGCTTCCATAAAATCATCCTACTTATAGCACCACAGCGAGAAACTTCACCTGACTACGAACATGAGAGTTCACGTGTTTGGCGACGAAAATGCGGCCACATTCTCGGCGCAGCTTCTCGATGTTAGTAATGGAACTGTATCTGGCGATACTGATGGTTTCAACCATTTACCATTTGGTAACTTCGTGCCTACCAAAGATGATTTGATTTCTGCAGTTTTTCTTGACATTGCAAGCCTTGCCTACAAAACTTGCCTACAAGGAATAGCAATTTTGGTGCCTCACAATAAAACCGTCGACGCTATCAATAATAAACTTTTTGATCTGCTTTCTGGAGAAAAACTCTCCTTCAAGTCCATTGACACGCATGAAAACCTGGATGATATGACCGTTTTCACAACGGAATTTCTTAATTTCCAAACGCCCACAGCACTTCCGCCTCACGAACTCCATCTCAAGGATGGCGCGCCCATCATGCGGCTGCGGAATTTGGATGCTCAAATAATGTGTAACGGCACGCGGATGATAATAAAAAATATTTACTCCCGAGTTCTGCAGGCAACCATCTTGAATGTACCAGCCACTTTTCAAGATGTTCTTATTACCCCAATGTCCCTCACTCCCTCCGATACGATCTACAAATTTAAGCGGCTTCAATTTCCTATCAAACTCTACTTTGCTTTGAAAATATATAAGGTACAGGGTCAATCTTAGCAAATGGTTGGTTTAAATCTCACAGAACAAGTGTTCTCCCACGGTGAACTCTCTGTTTGATGCTCCCATGTTGGCAGCAAACAAAGTCTAGGCATTTGTGCATCAGAAGGGAAAACGAGAAATGTTGCCTACAAAGAAGCGCTCCTCTGAAAAGATGGCATTTCCTCACATCTTTCAAATCACCCCAGTCATCTGCCGCCTCAAAAGCTTCGTAGTCACCGTGCCAGCCAAAGTAACTCAATGACACACACCTTAACTCATTCACCCTATCTCTCTTTCTCACTCTCTTTCTCTCTCTCACACACACACGCACACATATATGTACGTAACTATAGGTATGTATTTATGTGTAATTTGATGTGTATATTGTATTAATACATACATGAATATATATATATATATAATATATATATATATAGCATACATATACATACATACATACATATATATATATATATATGTATATATATATATATTATATATATATATATATATATATATCACATATATATAGCCACTGTAAAGTGATCATAGGCAATATTTTTGCTTCTTATACAGCTTCTTTCATGAACAGAGATTTTCTAAAATTTTAGTGCCCTAGTTACATAATCAATGACATTATTTTCTATATATTGCAATCGAAGTAAACTCCTGACATGCCTGGCGACGACTACCCACCCCCAAGGAGATCAAATACAGATCGAGACCTGTGGGGTAGAGTCTCGAAGCTAGGGAAGCAGGTGTTATCTCCCGATTGCACTAAATATCGAGTGTGAGAAGCGAACTGAATAAATCAACTGATGTGTTCCTGTGGTTAAATGGCAGTATAGTCGTATCGTAGACGACAGATTGATAGATAGAAAAATAGAAAGAGAGAGAGAGAGAGAGAGATATATAGATATTGATATATATTTACAAATATATATATATATATATAAATACACAAATACAAGCAGATATATATGAGATAGATGTATGCATGTATAAATATTTATTTAGTATCTCTAATGATTTTCTCTGCCTCCCAAACCGTTCGTTTTTTATACAATTCTACAATATAGAATTTCTTCAACTGCTAGTATATATATATATGTATATATATGTATGTATGTATGTATGTATGTATGTATGTATGCATGCATGTATGTATAAAATACATACAGAAGTATAAGTGTATATATATATATATATATATATATATACATATATGCATGTACGAGGTCGTTTCAAATTTCACGAACGAGTTTTATAACGCGCCATAAGAGGGCTGCATACGATTATATGAGCGGTGGTACCTAGCATTGACCTTCATGAGGCACCTTGCAGAGTGACATCGCTGTCTATACTTCGCAAGATGTGGAATTTGCATTTTTGTGATATTGTAATCTGCGATTTTTGTCATGAAGAGGAAATTGGAAGAAATGAAGAAAGTGTAATTTTACGTTAAAATTGGGAAGTCTGCTACAGAGAGATTGAGCATGCTTTAGCAAACTCATGGCGGCGAGACAGTGGGTCGTACGTAATGTTTTGAGTGTATGGGCGCACGAAAAAACTACAGCTTAATCAAGACCATGTTCATAATTTTTTTCCGACATCCTCGGTATTGTGCATTGGGAGCTTTTTCGGGGAGGACGTTCGGGAAAAATGACCGGATCTGTGATTCGCAAAGTATTGAATTATTCACGACAACAATGCACCTATCACCTCACTCGTATGTTTCTTGCAAAAAACAACATGCTATCGCTTCTGCAACTGCCCTATTCGCCAGATTTACCACCTGCTGACTTGCATCTGTTCCTCAAGATGAAAAATCAGCTCAGAAGTCGAGATCAAGAGCAAACTTAACATCACTGTCGAAATCAAAAGGTCCTCGACTCGCCTATGGAAAACTACGTCCAGGTCGTAGATTCCAAAAGTGTCAGAAAAGCCTGGGCAGTTGTATTATTGCTCAGGTAACATAAGTTACTTTTATTAAACATAACTCGTTCAGGAACTTTATATATACGACGGGTTTCCTTCAGTTACCCAATTAACCAACATAAATGGGTTTGTTCGGTTGGAGACCAGAGTACACGCAGAAGGACTGAATACAGAAGCAAATTCTTATCACACAACCATGCCAACGCCTAAGCGTATGTACCCCCCCACACACACACACACTCACACATACACACACTCACTCACACACACACTCACTCACACACACAATACACACACTCACGTATGACGTAAATGGATTTTACGAGATTCGTTAATCATTACTTCCGTTTCAACCCGTCTTCAATCGGCCCCTCACGGATGAGATAATGGTCGATTGGCCGCGGTGCATCTTTCTTTGCAGATGTTTCTCATCAGTTGACATTTCAAAAAGTACTCTGCTCAATAAACTCGGTTTCACTTGGTTCGATAATAATGTATTTCGTTAGTTAATAATAATAATAATATTAAAAATCATAATTTTAAAAATAATAATAATAATAATATAAAGGAGGAGGAGGAGAACACCGGTGACGTTTAACATGTGAGAACGATAAAACAGGGCTCCGAAATCTATCCACAAACATCGAAAACAAAGACATCGTATGGAGCCAAAAATTAACTGACCAAGGACTATATCCGAGTAAGAAATACTCATTGAAATGTATTACTATTTTCCAAACGAAATGATGTATTTTAACTCGATATAATCTCCACCTCTAACACAACACACGTAAACATGCTTGATACATTACGACCCATCAACACCAGGTCATCTCCGGCCCCAAACACCATGTACAAAAAACTACGAAGAAATTAAATAACACTGATATTATTCAACCCAAGTATAACAATCGGGAAGTACGTACTTTAAACTTATATCATAAAATGTACGAAAAACTACACGTGCAAAACAATATGACATCAGAAATGAACTGACCGGTACCCTACGGAAATGACGACCGTCAAAATAATGGGCCGGACGTTGTTCCTCATGTTCCGCAAATAAAACCCAAAAGACATAAATGGACATGTGAGGAATACATTTCTATCCTACACGCTTACTTTACAGCAGTGCTCTACCCAAAGAATGAAAACACAACAACACACACATATAAAATATAGAAGAAAAATAACATAAATATAGACTTGGATACAGCAAAGAACCCTAATAAACTAGCCAACGTACGAAGATATATTCACAACGCAAAAAAATATCAGAAATAGAAATAGAACATTTAAAAGAAAAAATAAATCAGGAAAATGTAGATAGAAGCCACATAACAATGCCCAATAATATAAACACTGAAACAGTAAAACACGAAGACAAACGTAACTTTAACAACAAAGACGATGTAAACAAAAAAACAACAAACCCAGACCGTAAGGATGCATAATAATACACGACAAACAGCAAGCCAAAACACAACAGACAAACATACGAACGTGAAAAACAGCGACACAAATGTAAAACCTGGAAACAACGAAGCGGGTCCTAATGTTTATGATACTATAAAAAGTAGAATAATCAAAGAACTGAAAAACACAGATCTCAAGATGGACCACCGACCATACCTCCCAAAAATCAAAATAGACAAAACAACAACATCAATTAAAACAGCATAAACCTAGCCGTCACAGAACTAATAGCCACTGAAACAAAAAGCGATATCACTGAGCTAAATGACTTAGTATATGCAGCAGCCACTGCAGCCACAAAAGAAGCTGGATACTCACCCAAACCCGCCCAAACAGGAGTACCACCACCCAAACAAACCCTGTCGATAAAGAACATCCGAAAAAAAATACAAAAAATGGGAAAAGATCCGTCGATTCTTAACGAAATCAGTAGACAATCAACGCTACTAAGCAACAAAAATGAAAAAATACTGTGCAAATACATCATAGAAAAAGATTTACCTGAGATAAAAGAAAAGCTAAAGCAAGATATCCTTGCCAAAGCACAAAGGATCCGTCGGTATGAGAAACGCCAATGTTTCTTTGAACAAAACAAAGATTTCAACTCCAACCCCAAAACGTTCTACCAAGAACTTGGCAAAATTAAAATAGACATCACTGCAGCACCAACGGCAGAAGAAGTGGAAGAATTCTGGAGAGAAATATGGTCGGCGAACGAACAACCAAAAGAAAAAGGAGTATTAAAACAACAAAATCAGCATCTGAGCAACTTTGGACCCCATAACAACTGAAGAGCTCACCCAGGCACTGCAAAGACTAAGCAACTGGAAGGCACCTGGGCATGACAAGATCCCCAACTTCTGGTTGAAATATCTACCAGGTATACGAAAAACGCTGGCTGAAAGCTTTAACAACATACTGGCAGAACCAGAGACAATGCCTGAATGGCTCACGAAGGGGAAAACCATCTTAATTCCCAAATCCAATGAGACAGCAAAACCAGAAACTACAGACCTATAACCTGTCTCCCTACAATTTACAAAGCATTTACTGCAGTAATATCACAAAGATTAAACAAGCACCTGGACAAAAACCACCAGTTCCAGAAGAGCAGAAAGGATGCCGCAAAGGCTCATATGGGTGTAAAGATCAACTAATGATCAATAAAGCCATAACTGAAGACAGCCACAGAAAGAAGAAAGGCCTCAGTATGGCATGGATCGACTACAGAAAGGCGTTTGATAGCATCCCCCACACATGGATCCTCGAAACACTAGCCATTATCAAAATAGCACCAACAATCATAAAATACATAGAACACTCTATGAATAAATGGCAAACAGTGCTACAGCTCCAAACCAAACAGGGACTCATGAAAACCAAAGCCATCCCCATTAGGATAGGAATATTCCAGGGAAACACGCTCTCTCCACTCCTTTTCTGCTTGGCACTGTCACCTCTATCTGATATGCTAAATAGAACTGGATGCAGATATAAATGTTACCCTTTTATATATGGATGAGCTAAAACTATACGCTGCAAATGACAAACAGCTGGAAACACTATTAAAGACAGTTCATGGATTTACCAAAGAAATAGATATGAAATTTGGATTAGAAAAATGCGCCAAAGTAATCATGAAAAGAGGAAAGCTAGTTAAGAGTAGCAACATCACACTAGATAAAACCAATGAAATAAAAGAATTAGACCAAAGCCAAACTTACAAATACAAACTAGATAAGACATAACACACACAAATGAAAGAGAAAATAAAAAAAGAATATTATAGACGAGTTAGATCAATACTAAAAACAGAGCTCAATGCTAAAAACAAGATAATAGGTATTAACACTTTAGCCGTTCCAGTTATAAGTTACAGCTACAACATCATTAACTGGACACTAAATGAACTGACCAAAATAGATAGGAAAACAAGAAAAATAATGACAGGATCTAGGATGCATCACCCAAAATCTGACATAGAAAGACTATATATACAACGTATAGAAGGTGGTAGAGGCCTTATACAGCTGGAAAACTACTATAAAATAACCACCATAGGACTGCAAAAATATATTCACAGACACGACAGAGTTGGGACCTACATACACTGGAAGCTATGCCAACATTATGGAATAACAACAGAAAAAAGATGGTATAAGCACACACCAGAAAAGGTCACAGAAACCGAGAAAGCAACCGTAATCTGGGATATGCCGATACACACAGATAAAGAAATTAAGGCCAACAGACCAGATATAGTTGTCAGAGATCATGAGGTAAAAATGCTTTCTAATTGATGTATCAATACCAGCAGATGACAACGTGTATCTAAAAGAAATGGAGAAACTTTCAAAATAGAAATAGAGGTAACCATAATGTGGAATCTAAAAACAAAAACAATTCCTATCATAGTAGGTGCATTAGCCATGATAAAAAATATTCAGAAAATACATAACAAAAACACCAGGACATACACACACATATAACATACAGAAAATTGCACTACTAGGCACTGCACACATCCTACGCAGAACACTTTCCATACAATAACCATCAGAGCATCACAACAAATCACAGCACATACGCAAGGCACACAGAGCTGCGCTCGGTAGTGAAGTGAAAGCACGATATAAAAATAAAACTACTGAATGATAATAATAATAATAATAATAATAATAATAATAATATAATAATAATAATAATAATAATAATAATAATAAGAGAACGGGGAACTTTTAAGAGACCGGGGAACTTTTATGATCCGGGGAACTTTTAAGATGTAAGAAGGAAAATTCAGAGCTCCGAAACCTATCCACAAACATCGAAAACAAGGACATCCTATGGAGCCAAAGTTTTACTAACAAAGAATTGGACTGTATCCGAGTAAGTAATACAAATTGAAATTTATTACTATTTTCGAAACGAAATGATGTATTTTGACTCGATATCATCTCCACCTCTAACGCAACACATGTAAACATGCGTGAAACATCACGATCATCTCCGACCCCAAACACCATGTACAAAGGAACTACGAAGAAATTAAATGCCACCGATACTATTCAACCCAAGAATAACAATCGAGCGGTACGTACATTAAACCTACAACAAAAAATGTACGAAAAACTACACGTGCGAAATAATGTGACAACAGAAATAAACGGACCGGTACCCTGCGAAAATGACGACCGTCACAATAATGGGCCGGACGTTGTACCTCATGTCCCGCAAATAAAACCCAAAAGACGTAAATGGACACGTGAGGAATACATTTCTATCTTACACGCATACTTCACAGCAGTGCTCTACCCAAAAAATGAAAATACAACAACACATACATATAAAATATGGAAGGAAAATAATAGAGATATAGACTTGGATACAGCAATGAACCCTAATAAATTAGCTAACGTACGAAGATACATTCTCAACACAAAAGAAATATCAGAAATAGAAATAGAACACCTAAAAGAAAACATACACCAGGAAAATGTAGATAGAAGCCACACAACAATGCCCAATAATATAAACACTGAAACTGTAAAACACGAAGACAAACGCAACATTCCCAACAAACACGATGTAAACAACGAAGGGGAGCCTAATGATTATGATTATATAAAAAATAAAATAATCAAAGAACTAAAAACCACAGAGCTCAAAATGGACCACCGACCATACCTCCCAAGAATCAAAATAAACGAAATAACAACACCTATTATAAACAACATAAACCTAACCGTCACCGAACTAGCCACTGAAACAAAAAAAAAGTGATATCACTGAACTAAATGACTTGATATACGCAGCAGCCACTGCAGCCACAAAAGAAGCTGGATACTCACCCAAACAAACCCTGTGGATAAATAACATCCAAAACAAAATTTAAAAAAATAGAAAAGACCTGTCGATTCTTAATGAAATCAGCAAACAATCAACGCTACTGAGCAACAAAAAGAGAACAAAAATGCTCCGCAAATATAACACCACAGAAAAAGATTTGCCGGAGATAAAAGAAAAGCTGAAGCAAGATATCCTTGCCAAAGCTCAAAGGATCCGCCGGTACGAGAAACGCCAACGCTTCTTTGAACAGAACAAAAAGTTCAACTCCGACCCCAAAAAGTTCTACCAAGAACTGGGCAAAAATAAAATAGAAGTCACTGCAGCACCAACGGCAGAAGAATTGGAAGAATTCTGGGGAGAAATATGGTCGGCGAACGAACCACCAAAAAAAAGGAGTATCAAAATAACAAACTCGGCATCTGAACAAACTTGGACCCCCATAACAACTGAAGAGGTCACCCAGGCACTGCAAAAACTAAGCAACTGGAAGGCACCTGGGCATGACAAGATCCCCAACTTCTGGTTGAAATACCTAACAGGAATGCACAAAAAGCTGGCTGGAAACTTTAACAACGTACTAGCAGAGCCAGAGACAATGCCTGAATGGCTCACGAAGGGGAAAACCATCTTAATTCCCAAATCAAATGAAACAGAAAAACCAGAAAACTACAGACCAATAACCTGCCTCCCTACTATGTTCAAGGCATTTACTGCAGTGATATCACAAAGGCTGAACAAGCACCTGGACGAAAACAAACTGTTCCCAGAAGAGCAGAAAGGATGCCGCAAAGGCTCATATGGCTGTAAAGATCAACTAATGATTAATAAAGCCATAACTGAAGACAGCCACAGAAAGAAGAAAGGCCTCAGTATGGCCTGGATTGACTACAAAAAGGCGTTTGATAGCATCCCCCCACATGGATCCTCGAAACACTAGCCATTAACAAAGTAGCACCAATAATCATAAAATTCATAGAGCACTCTATGAATAAATGGCAAACAGTCCTATACCTCCAAACAAAAGAGGGACTCATGAAAACCAAAGACATCCCCATTAGAAGAGGAATATTCCAGGGAGATACGCTCTCTCCACTCCTTTTCTGCTTGGCACTGTCACCTCTATCTGATATGCTAAATAGAACTGGATGCAGATATAAATGTTACCCTTTTATATATGGATGAGCTAAAACTATACGCTGCAAATGACAAACAGCTGGAAACACTATTAAAGACAGTTCATGGATTTACCAAAGAAATAGATATGAAATTTGGATTAGAAAAATGCGCCAAGTAGTACCATGAAAAGAGGAAAACTAGTTAAGAGTAACAAATCACAATAGATAAAACCAATGAAATAAAAGAATTAGACCAAAGCCAAACTTACAAATACTTAGGAATCCATGAACTAGATAAGACACAACACACACAAATGAAAGAGAAAATAAAAAAAGAATATTATAGACGAGTTAGATCAATACTGAACACAGAGCTCAATGCTAAAAACAAGATAATAGGTATCAACACTTTAGCTGTCCCAGTTATAAGTTACAGCTACAATATCCTTAACTGGACACGAAATGAACTGACCAAAATAGACAGGAAAACAAGAAAAATAATGACAGGATCTAGGATGCCAAAATCTGACATAGAAAGACTATATATACAACGTATAGAAGGTGGTAGAGGCCTTATACAGCTGGAAAACTACTATAAAATAACCACCATAGGACTGCAAAAATATCTACTTCAGAAGGAAGGAAAACTGATCCAGATAGCGGCAAAACACGAGCAAAACAAAAAACTGTTCTCAGTATTTAAGGAAGCTGACAAATACAAACAAGAAATCATACCACCTAATAAACATGAAGAAGAGGAAGAAGAAGATGAAGAAACAACAAAAGCTATAAAAAAAATGAAATCCAAACTAAAAATAGAACAGCAACGAACCATGATAAAACGATGGCAAGAAAAACCCCTTCATGGTAAATACTGCACTAAACTAAACGCAAAAGAAATAGACAAGAAAAAGAAAAACCCAGCAATGGTTGAGAAGCTCAGGACTCAAAGCAGAAACAGAGGGATTTTTAATTGCAGCACAAGACCAAAGCCTCCCCACCAGAAATTACCAAAAACATGTAATGAAAAGAAATATAACAAGTAACTGCAGAATATGTGGAGATGGACAAGAAACAATAAATCATATTATCTCTAGCTGCCCAGTCCTGGCTAAGAAGGAATATATACACAGACATGACAGAGTTGGAACTTACATACATTGGAAGCTATGCCAACATTATGGAATAACAACAGAAAAAAGATGGTATAGGCACACACCAGAAAAGGTCACAGAAAACGAGAAAGCAACCATACTCTGGGATATGCCGATACACACAGATAGAGAAATTAAGGCCAACAGACCAGATATAGTTGTCAGAGACCATGAAGAAAAAAAAGGCTTTCTAATTGATGTATCAGTACCGGCAGATGACAACGTGTCTCTAAAAGAAATGGAGAAACTCTCAAAATACAAAGACCTGGAAATAGAGGTAACTAGAATGTGGAATCTGAAAACAGAAACAATTCCTATCATAGTAGGTGCATTAGGCATGATAAAAAAATATTCAGACAAATACATAACAAAAACACCAGGACTTACAAACACATATAACATACAGAAAATTGCACTACTAGGCACTGCACACATCCTACGCAGAACACCTTCCATACAATAACCATCAGAGCATCACAACAAATCACAGCACATACCCAAGGCACACAGAGCTGCGCTCGGTAGTGAAGTGAAAGCACGCTATAAAAATAAAAATAAAACTACTGAATAATAATAATAATAATAACTAGCTTACAAAACAACCACAATTGGACTGGCCAAATATCTCGAAATATCGAATGACTGGATGCTAAAGCTCGTGGAAAATCACGAGAGACGAAACAAGCTTCATTCTATCATAAAGGAAAGCCAAAAATTTGCTATTGATCTCGTGCAGGATACCCAAACTGAACAACCCGAGGGAAGTACGGCAACTATTGTTGCAAAAAAGGTGAAAATGATGGCAATGAAAAAAGCGCACGAGCAATTGGCTGATAGGTGGGAGGAGAAACCTCTGCACGGCAAATATGTGACCCGCAGCAAACAAGCTGATGTTGACCAGAAGCAAACCCATCAGTGGCTACGGAGCTCAGGGCTAAAAGCCGAGAGCGAAGGTTTCATCCTGGCTGCTCAAGATCAAAGCCTATTAACTCGGAACTACCAGGCCAATGTGATGAAAAATGGAGCAGACCCAAAATGCCGATTCTGCAACGACATGATTGAAACAGTGAACCACCTAATCTCTGGATGTAAAGTCTTAGCACCAGTTGAGTATAAATTAAGACATGACAGTGTTGGCCAATATCTCCACTGGCTAATAAGTCGGCATTACAATATCAAAACTGCCGACAAGTGATATAATCACCACCCTGAGGCTGTAACTGAAGGAGAAAATGTAACCATTCTGTGGGACTTTCCAGTACATACAGACCGAACCATCAAGGCCAATAAACCAGATATTGTTGTGAAAGACCAAAACAAAAAAGTTTGCTTATTGATCGACATGAGCATCCCCTGTGATCATAATATCTCAGCGAAAGAGTTTGACAAGCGCAGAAAATATAAAGACCTACTCATTGAAATTGGGAAAATGTGGCATCTCAAGGCGGTTACAATACCAGTGATCGTAGGAGCACTAGGAATGATCAAGAAGGGAACCGAAAATTATATGAGAATGATCCCTGGCTTACTATCCCTGCAAGAAGTGCAAAAGATTGTCTTAACTGGTACATCACACGTATTGAGAAGAGCATTGTCGATGTGAGAACTGTTGCTGCTCATGTATTTTAATTTAACTTTAAAAAAAAAAGAAAAAAAATTAATGAACTACTGAGTTTGGTTTAATGGCCTACCAATGTATACTATGAGTTTCTTTGCCCTAGGAGTCGGGAAGACACTCGGCAAGAAATGATAGCAAATTTGAAAGAAGAAGAAAAAATAATAATAATAATAGTAATAATAATAATTATAATAATAATAATAATAATAATAATAATAATAATAATAATAATAATAATAATGATAATAATAATAATAATAATAATTATAATAATAATAATAATAATTTTAGAACGAAGAAGATGAAGTTGAAGAAGAAGGATGATAATAATAATAATATAATAATAATAATAATAAAAATAATAATAATAATAATAATAATAATAATAATAATATAATAATAATAATAATCATAATAATAATAATAATAAAGGGGTTTATCATAGCAGCTCAAGATCAATGCCTACCAACAAGAAACTACCAGGCCAACATATTAAAGATCAGAAGCAGTCCAACGTGTCGTGTATGCAAGCAACAAAATGAAACCATTGACCATGTGGTCTCCAAGTGCAGTCTTCTAGCGCCTACAGAGTATCTCAACAGGCACGATAGAGCTGCACAATATATTCACTGGGTAATCTGTAAAAACCTGGATTTGCCCCATGAAAAAAACTGGTGGGAACACAAACCACCCCCAGTGCTTGAAAATTACCACATCTCACTCCTCTGGAACTTCACCATTCAAACTGACAGGAAGATAGATGCAAATAGGCCAGACATCATATTGAAAAACTTCAAACAAAGAACATGCCTCCTCATTGATATGACTGTCCCAATCGATATAAACGTATCTGTCAAGACCTACCAAAAACTGAGCAAATATAAAGATCTTGAAATAGAAATCAGCAAAATGTGGAAGCTGAAGACTAAAACAATACCTGTTGTCATAGGTGCCCTGGGAATGATAGCAAAAGGGGCTGATAGCTACCTAACTCAGATACCAGGAAACCCAAAAATGGCAGAAGTTCAAAAGATAGTGCTCATGGGAACTGCTCATATCCTACGCAAAATACTCTCTATGTAATCTCAAGGTTTAAAACAAACATAATTTTCGGTTTAAAAAAAAAAAAAAAAACTTTTTTTTTTTAGACATTCATTAGTACAACATCCCCACCCCCCAAATATATGGCACACTAGGCATAACAACAACATGAACTTCCAACCCTGTTGTCTCTTGAGGTCTCTGGGTGAGACTTGGAGTCAACTTGTACAAATATAAAGCAAAAGTCAAACATAGAATAATAATAATATTAAGAAGAAGACGAAGAAAAACAACAACAACAACAATAACAACGAAAAAGTCGGTGATGAAGAAAAAGTAATATAAGTAGCAAGAAAACAGACAAGATGGACAAACAAAACAATAACAAGAAAATTTGGGAATGAGGATAGAAATGATAATAAAAATATATCAACATAAGTAAAATTATCAGACATACACACAGACACAAACGTACGAGGGACACACCAAACGTTGTTTTATGTTGTGGACGACTAGCTACATTAACATCCTTCCTAAAGAAATTGAAACGGTATATGCAGCCATCACACTGGACAGTTTCACCAAATTGCCCCAGCTGTAGCTCACTGTACAAGTTCAAAATGACGACTACCAACTTCAGCACGTCATGTAATTGTAGAGTTTAAAATAACTCATATTATTGAATCAGTATCTCAAACGAGTGAGGATGAATATATTTCTATACGTTCTTTTCTTGAAGTGAGTATAATTCTGCATAAATATATATTTCATAATATACCCACCTATAGACACAAATGCAAACATAGATATTCACGTGCAATCGTACACTCATACACAAAATGTTAGACATTAATGTAGGCACATACACACACAAACTCTCATAGACACCTTCATACACACTCTAACATGAAAATAGTAGCAGAACATTAGTTAGAGATAGAGAGAGAAAAAGGAAGATAAGAAGACATCAAGTTCCTAGAAAAATTTCGTAAATAAAATAATAACAAAAAGCTTAACCAACTTACAACGTGTGTAACCTTGGAAGATTTTGAAAGGATCCTTTTGGGATGGTTGTGATATTATTCCCATCGAGATATCTGAAAAATAAAACACAGTTCAAAAGAAAGAAAATTAAAACGATTTCTAATAAAATATTAATTCTTGTATCTTTAGAATCATATTAATATAAAGAGGACGGTGAAGGAGAAAATGGCCGCGATGATGTTGATGTTGATGATGATGATGATAAGGAGGATTGCAATGTTGATTGTAAATATTGTAATAATGACGGTGAGAAGGAAAAATGATGATGATTATTATCGAAAACGATGACAAACCCTACCGAGTAATTGGTGATGAAGACGTTGATTATTACGATGTCCATAACGAAGGTGATGATGATTCTGCATGCTAGAAATAGCAGAGTAAATGAGGGAAGGAAATAGTTATGATGACGTGATAAAATATAACGATTAGTGAATACGAAAATATGATTAGCAGAAGGACTATGAATATGATAGCGCTGAAGATCATGATTATGACGAATATGATGATGATGATGATTATGATGAGGACGATGATGATTATGATGATGATGATGATGATGATGAAGACGATGATGATGACAATGATGATGATGACAATGATGATGATGATGATGACGATGATGATGTTGATGATGATGATGATTGTGACGATGATGATTATGATGATGATGATGAAGATGATGATGATGATGATGACGATGATGCTGCTGCTGCTGATGATGATGACGATGATGAAGATGATGACCATAATGATGATGAAAGATGTGATGAAAAATTAGAAATTGATAAGAATAACGAAGATGAAGGAAAATAAATGATAGAACGGATAAATATAGAGAAGAAGAAGAAGAAGAGGAGACGCGAAAAGGATTCATGAAGAGAGGAGAAATCAGTTGAAAAAATTAAAAGCAGAAGAACCCGAAAATGATGAACAAGATGAATGTAGAGAAATATTGTGAAGAAGACGATAAATGCAGGAAAAGAAGATATATTAAGACAAGAAAAATAACGTGGAATATCAGAATTGGGAAACAAGTGGGAAAAAAAGAATATAAATACAAATACTATAGTCACACATCAAACAAACACGAATATATATATATATATATATATATATATATATATATATATATATATATTGCGCGTTTATGTATTTGTTTTGCACGAATTTTGATGTGAAATCGTGTGTTGAAAGAGATGTTGTTGTATTTAGGAATGGTCATTGTGTCAGTTTAGCCAATAAAAACACACGCACTATATATTTGGTGTTACTTAGCTTCAGTGTTATTTATTTTTTACATTAATCTTAATCTTCTTTCGCCAGAGTTCTTTCGTCACACTCCAGTGACCTCATCAGTGATCCTTTGCTTTCTTCTTTCTTATTTGTGTCCCTCTCCTTACCAAAGGTCAGCCATTTTGTATTTTGTATTCCTATTGTATGTGTCTTCATTTGCGCATATGGATATACATCTATATGTGTCTATGTTTACTTAAAGTGTGTGTGGGGGGAAGTCCTTGTAATATTTGTATCTCCTGTTTATATACGTTCGAAAGAACTCTGGCCGAAATAAGATTAAGATTAATGTAAAAAATAAATAACGCTGAAGCAATGTAACACCAAATATATAGTGCGTGAGTTTTTATTGGCTAAATTGGCAAAATGACCATTCCTAAATACAACAACAATATATATATATATATTCCTATATATATATATGTGGGTGTGTGTGTGTGTGTGTGTGTGTGTGTGTGTGCGTGTGTGTACATACACACATCCACCTATATATACCTTATCAAACCCTGATGTATGAACGCACACACTCACTTCCAGCCCTCACACATATTCCCACTTTCTTACACACAGGCAAACACAAATTGCAAGACAATATGAATTGTAGAAGAATGAGCGTGAATAAAGAAGATAAGAGAGACATTTAGTTTGTGGAAATGACATTGGATGACATATCGTGATCTTATTATGAAGAAGATGACTAACATTAGAGAAAGTTGATGATGAAGAATAAGCCGAAGAAGAAAACAACGATGAAGCAGCAGCAGCAGTAGTAGTAGTGGTAGTAGTAGTAGTAGTAGTAGTAGTAGTAGTAGTAGTAGTAGTAGAGTAGTAGTAGTAGTAGTAGTAGTAGTAGAAGAAGAAGAAGAAGAAGAAGAAGAAGAAGTAGAAGAAAACGAAGAAGAAGAAGAAGATGATGATGATGATTATGATGGTAAAGATGATGAGCAACAACAACAGCAACAACGTTAAAACAACAATAAGAGAAGTGGCAGAAAATGTAGGAGCTGAAGAAAAGAATGATGTAAAAAATAAGGAGGAAATGAAGGAGTCTGTCATGAAGAAAACTTAAATATAATATTTCTGATCTTATAATAATTCTGCTTGTCATTATCTTAATTAGTCCGTCGGTAACGCTTTCTCGTCATTAGAGTAAAAGAGGGAAAGAGAAATGTCCATGACCTGAGGTAGAAGGAACGTGACTGTAATGCTTTCACGTGATTAGTTGAATGGAATGAGAGACCAAGAGAAAGAAAAAGGAATGAGAAAACGATAGTAAGTCGAAGAGTGGGGCAGAAAGAGAGGGAGAGGGAGAAAAGGGGAGAGAGAAAAAACCGAAGGAGAAAAAGAGGGAGAGGATATGTGGTTGGGGGAACGTAATATTTATTACGTGATGAAAAAGTTAGTTGAAGGTAGTGATATTGAGGAGGGTTACAAATATAATTTTAGCAGAACGGTGATGTTCTGATGGTGAGATTAAAGGAAGGAAGATAGGTAGATAAAGAGATAGGTTGATGAACTGAGAGAGTGAGAGAAAGGGGGAGTGGGAGACGGTGGTATTGGTGGTAGTGGTTGTGGTGGAAGTGGTGATGATGAGTGCATAATGCAAAGTAACTTACGAATTGAAGTAAGTATTTTTATCCCCTATCACTTAACACATGGTCATAAATAGTCACACTTATTTACAGCGTCATATGTACGACGCATATATATATATATATATTACAATTAAGAAATATATTCACTATAATTAAAATATATATATTTCATAAAAAATAAAGGTGGACACAGTAAATTACATCTCTACAAGATCCCGATTAATGTTGTTACTGCTTCTCATACATGCCGCCGTTGGTTGTGCTTCCGCTATGGGTGAGATAGAAATTCGCAGTTTACGGCTATTTGGTCCTCGTTCCAATGCTGTGCTTATGAAATAACCAAATTACAAAACTTGACGGAACAATGGATAGATAAAGAAGATTAGAAGCTACTCGCGAGAGGGTTAGGCACTACAGGCAGCAGATAAGTGAAGAACAGCGGTAAGAAATCAGAGAAAGGGACAAATGGTACCAACGAATGAGACGATCTGCAATACATGAAGAGAAACGCAAGGCAGAATTGTAGTGAGAGAGAATGCGAGACCAAGGTAGAAGACAGGATGAGGAAGAACAAACACAGTACGAGGAACAACAAAGATTGATATTTCTGCGGAGAATGGAAAACATGAATGATATGCAGCGTGCGCAGTATCATGACCAAACAGAAAAGCGTAATGTAACAGAGAAGGGAGATTAAGGATGATTTGGAAAGGGCTGCTTGTCTCCAAGGTCAAACAGAGAGACATCAAGATGAAGTTGCAAGTATGAATGCTGAACAGGTGTTATGTTTGCGAGATGAACAGGTGCAACGAAAGCGTGAAGGAAGACATGGACTACCACTGAACAGACACAATAATCCTAAACGAACCTATCGTATTGGTGATATGTACTTATATTGCGAGTATTGTGGAGCACTGAACTTTAAATATGAAAACTTCATGTTCTGACACAATAATAAAGTGAATTTTCCTCCACTGCAACTAAACCCTCAGACATTGAAGCGTTTGTCTGAGAAAATTACCAAGAGTCTGCTTCATTTCGAAAAAGACATCAGCAATTACAACTGCATATCTTCCTTTACGTCATTTGGAGTGAAACTCTCTGTGCTGCAAGGAAGAGGTCTGCATTGTTTCTGTATTGTTGTGGAAGGATTCCGACCACCTTCCAATTGACTAAAAGGGAACTGACACATTCCTATTAAATAGACAACTGTCGAGTCTTCAGCAATTAATTGGTAAATAGTTCACTGTGAGCCATTGACAGAGAGTGTTGGGTAATCGATTCGCGTCGTGTAAAGACTTTCTTTCCCCCTGATTCCTTAAATCATACGTTCCAAACCAGGGTATAAAAGTGGCGAAGAGTTCTTCGAAGTTTGCGTTGGACGTTATGAATTTGTTTGGGATGGGTATGAAACCAAAGAAAAATCGTTTAAGATAGAAGGCTTATTGGCGTCTGTGGTGCAGCTGCAACAGCAACAATAGTAACAACAACAAGAGCAACTACAACAGCAAAAACAACAAAACCAATAGTTGCTGGAATCAATGTTAAAGAAGTCTAAAAAATACTTCAGGTGCGAACTTGCTAGACAGCGTAGCAATCTCTTTTGAAGAATTCAGTTATAATCCAGAGGAAGGGATTACCTTCTCTGCATATTTTCGAAGATACGAAGAAATTCTCAAAGAAGATTTATAAATTGATCTGAGGGGAAAAATAGTACTACTACTTTGTAAGACAGGTATCCCTTGCCGAATACAAAAAATGTAGTAATTATATTCTGCCCATGAAGTCAGGTGAGATTTGTTTCAATAAAAACACCGGCGATTTTTCAACAGCTTATGGATGCTGTGTTAGCGGATAGTGAATTTGCATTTCCATATCAGGATGATATACTCATTAAAAGCGAATCACGGGATCAACATGTAGAGCACGTAATATATATGTTCGAAAAAATTAGGGATATAATGACAGTGAAAAAGAAAGCGTGAATTTTTTTCTGACCGAAAATAAAATTGGACAAACAATTGAAAGAAATGGACGAGGACCAGATCCGTTGAAGGCAGACGCAATTAAATACATGCCCCCCCCCCGACAAATATAAAGACCTTACATGATTGCTTTGGAGACAGGCTAATTATTACCAACTTATATTCTAAATATGCATAGGGTAAGTGTTACTGTAGATTATGTATTTAAACAATGTCAATTGAAATTGCTCCGAAAATTGTCAAAGGGATTTCGACGAAATTTTAAAATATTAACATCTGATTTGTTGTTAGCACGCTTCGATTCTGTAGCGGAGAATGTAACTTCAGATGCCTCTGAATACTGTATCGGTGCAGTAATGCTACATAAATTAAAAGATGGTAGCATGAAGGCGGTGGTCATGATATCAGCAGAAAATATTGCAGCCAAATCAAAAAGAGGCTCTGTAATTATTTTGCCGTAAAAAATTGCATAGATTTTACACGGCAGAAGTTTTTGAATACAGACAGATCATCGTCCGTTATTATCAGTATATGAGTAAAAGAAATAAATATCTAGTCGTACTGCTAATAGGCTGCAACGCTGGGGTACTGTATTATTAAACTATGAATTTAAGATAGAGTATATACCATCTAAAAGATTAGGACACGCTAATTGTTTATCAAGACCGATTTCAGAAAATGCTGAAGCATTTGAAGATTCCGTGATTGCTAATTTGCGAGCGGAAAATGAAATTAAAAGCAAACTGTATAACTCCATGTGTGAACTGCTATTTACGTTACAAGACATAAAATTACAATTGGGAAACGATATATTCATTAAAAAATGAAAGAAATGCAGAAGGATTAAAGAGGTGAAAAATATTCGAGCCTATCACAAGGTGTGACAATGTGCTGATGTATGCACAAAGAGTCGTAGTGCCAACCACACTACAAAAGCAATTACTAAAGGAATTTCATATTGAGTCAAAGGGATTTCGATAATGAAATCGTTAATGAGAAGTTAGGTATACTGGCCAACAACGGACTGTAACATTGAAGATATAGTGATAGTATGCAATACGCTGTTCTCTAGCTCCAAATACACCCGTCACAAAATGGCACCCGTGGCCAAAATCACTTAAGGTTTAATATCACTTTGTTGTGGGGGAGAGTTTTTCAACGTGGTCTGAAGTGCATAAATGTAGAAAGCCGACATCTCTGGTTACAGAGATATCTGATGTTTGTTAGAAAGATCAGATTCATCTTTGATCAGCCGATACCGAGTGAAAATATAAAAAAAGGAATAATATTTCAAAATTCTTCAAGTTTGGTGACAAAGCTTATTAAAACCTATAGATGTCGTAAACAAGGCTGGGAGGATTGTACAATTGTTAAATAAATTTCAAGAATGATATTCCCGGTAAAAGGTAAAGACAAATATCGAACATAAAAGACTTATTAACCAACTTAAAACCTGATTCAAGGAAAAATCAGTCAAAAGAAGTGAATTTCTCATGCACGACACGTTTGAGGTACCAACACAGAAACAATTTGTAATTACACGTTCTAGCACCAGAAAACGAAACGAATGGAAACACAAGAATTGAGCCCTTAGCATAAGAGATATTAAAACTCAGAGCGACTTTAATTCTCAAGTGGAGAATTTAGGGGAGACTAATTCTATAAAGGGGATATGCTGTGGAAAGATTCTGACAACATTACAAGTCACTAAAAGTGGTCTGACACATTTCCATTACATAGTCGTAAGCAATTGATTGTGAACAATTGATTGGTAAGCATTTCCCTATGATCCGTTGGCAGAGAGCGTCGAGTCTCATGTAACAGTAATCGTATTGCGCCGTGTAAATAGCTTCGTTAAATTATATATTCAATACCAAGATATAGAACGTATTCAGGGCCAAACTTCGCACAACACTACGAACTGTCAATGGTCACCTGCAGTACAGTCAGTTGTATATTATTAATGCATCAAAGAGTGGAAGCAGGTCAGAACTCCCAAAGCTCTTCTGAAAGAAGGGGTGTCATGTGCAACAAGTAAATCCTTACGCTGAGTTATATGGGAACATCCACTTAATTGAACAAGAGATTGGAGGTGCCAGGAGTGAAAATGTACAATTACGAATGTGTGAAATACGTTTCAAAAGAACGGTTTATATAAGGAGCTACAATTTTTCCCCTTGCAATGAAATAACTGCACCCTGAAAACCCTAATTGCCATGAGAGAGAAAATTATCTGCGGCGAAATAAAACTTTTGAAAACCGATACATCTTTGAATTTCTGAAGGATATGGTGGACAGACATGTATTTGGTGTAAGAGTAACTCATGTCCGTGTTATCGAGTTTCAAAAGAGAGGACTTCCACACTCCCGTATGCTCGTAGACAAAGTGAAGATCAGAGATGATATAGACAGAATGGTACCAGCAAAAATGTCTGATTCAAATGATGACCCTGTCTTGCATGATTTAATTAAAAAAAATTCATGATACTTAGACCATTGTGGTGTTGACAACCCCTCCTCGCAATACATGGGGAATGGCTCTTGCCAAACAAAGTTTCCCAAGAACAAAAGAAATGAGACACAACTAAATATTAATGGATATCCAGAGTACAGGAGGCACAATAAAGGGAACACATCACAAGTTGGATGCCATTCTGTTGACAACTGGTATGTCGTTCCATACTATGCTTACCTATTAAAGAAATTCCGAGCTCATATTAATGTAGAAGTTTGCTCCTCTGTAAAAATGTCAAGTATATATGCAAGTATGTCTAAAACGGTCGTGATAGCGCTTCAGTTGAAGTAAGGAATGATGCAGTTGCAGAAGGTGGACAGACTCAGCAACCCCAAGGCTAAATCAGAAATTATTTTGCGTGTTGATATGTTTCACCTTCTGAAGCCTTATGGAGAATGTCTACGTAGAAGCTGCATGACTCGTCCCACACTGTCTACAGATTAGCAGTTCACTTTGAAGACCAGCGGAGACTGAGCTTTCACAGAGGTAGCACTTAGCAACCTGCTCAAGAACAGAGAGAACGTGAGTATACTCTCACTGCAAGGTTCAAACTGAATGAGCACGATTAACGAAAGTACCTGTACCCTAACATTCCTATAAAAGTTATGTGTTTAATGACCGTAAAAAAAACCATGAACACTCAGGAGAAGAAACAATAACATCAGCTGCAGAATGAACACAGTGAGTCCTAAGGACGTAAAAAAATTTCATTACGATTGCTATTTTGGATGTTCCAGGTGCTGAGCGCTTTGAGAAGTGAGCACTGTAGGAGGTGCAATCTATGCAACATTTAAAGATGCGTACATATGAGTTGGTCTCCTCCAAAATGATGAGGGTTTGGAGCATACTATACTTGAAGCTGCTGCGTATCGGATGCCATTTCAGTTGCGTATTACGTTTGCTGTCCTCTGCATCTATTCAAATCCTTCCAATGTTCTTCGCCTGTGGAATACTGACGAGAATTCTATGATGGAAGATTATGATCAGCAAGGGCTGAATGCAGACTCTACACTCCATAAATTCTGTGTTAATTGAAAATGGCACCAGCTGGTTTAATATTAGCTTGCTTGAACCAATTGGAATGTAACGGGTTGAGCAGAAAGATGACATGAACCACCCACGCATTGCAACCCTTAACAACGAGCAGAACGGGATCGCTGATGCAGTCATTAAAGCCATTGGTAAGAAAAGGTTGAGGTGAGATGCTGGAATCTTTCTATTTCTCTGCTGATTTTCCCGGAAGCTTTAACTTCATAAATTCCAATTCAATCCGTACACTTCGGTAAATTTCTTATTTAATTTTGCAACGTTCTGTGTTTTGTGTTTGTTGTTGTTGAAGGAATTACTGATAATTGTAAGTTCATAATTTACTGCCAGGAGTAACTTCAAACATTTCACTTAAACCCGCGCACATAGTTAATTTCCCTAAAAATTTGTTATTTACTTTTGCGGCGGTTTTTGTTTATCTGTTGTTAATGGCTTTTTTCTGGTTCCTTCGATACTGGCACTTTGGCTCACTAAGTGACAAATTTCGCTTCAACCCGTACAATTCTTTATTCTTCGGAAAACTATCTTGTTAATGTTCTGCTTGTCGTATTAAGAAATATAATTTTCGTTACCCAGTTATTTTCATTGTTTACTATCTTCTGCGACGTGTATTTCTGTATAACCATGCCTAGGAGGAAGGTGTCAAATCTGTCTAAAATGTGAAGCTAAAACCAAAAGAATGTCTCTGTCCAGGGAAAGAGAGACAGCTGCAGAAAGTGAAGCATACCAAGAAACGAACAGACTGTGCACTACGAAAAAAACAGAACATCTCAAAGTGAGGGGCAGAGGTATGCACGGCTGACATGGAATAAGATCTCCACTAATTACATTTATTTTTGACTGAGTATTTGTTTTCCTCTTCTCCCTATTTTCTTTCTACTTTCTCTTCTACTACTTTCTTTTCCCTCTAAGCAGTTATGAAAGCGAAAGCTCATTAGGTCACTTTATCTAAAGAGGAACACAAGACTTCCTCGTTCATATTTGAATCTTTTGCATGTCTGCAGTCTTCTTTGTATTTTATTCGTTCCCCAACTAGATGGCAATATAACAACATGCCAGATGACACTCGAAATCTTTAGCCACACATAACTTTATCGATGTGCCTAATGGGATCCAGACTGATCGATGTGCCTGATGGGATCCAGACTGATCGATGCAGCACAACACGTTGAACAGAGACCCACAAATAAAGGACAATAGCAAGATGGTTCGAAACGAATGTAGTACAGAATAAAATTTAATACCAGATCCATCATTTCGTTACTTAATATAATTATGTATACACAAATACATACAAGTAAGCAAACAGATATATATATATATAATATACTCTTTTTGTTCCACGTCTTCACGTTGTTGTGGTTTTTTGTGCTTTCTTGTTTGGATTAACTATATATATATATATATGTAGGTTGGCCGGCCTGTGAAACCCACCGACAAAGCAATTTTCTAGACATCCTACTGAAACCCTTGCTGAAATACATCAAAAGTTTCATTAGAGAAAATCCAATTAATGAAGAGGCAATATTGGCTTCCCTCGATGTTATCAAACTTTACACCAACATCCCCCATGGTTTGGAATAAAAGCAATTAAATTCTGGTTGGAAAAGTACTCCCGGAATGCATAAACCAGATGTTTATTATTGAATCCTTAAAATTTATACTTCAGAACAATTATTTACTATTTGATGACACATACTATCGTCAGAAATGCGGAATTGCGATGGGAACGAAAGCCGCTCCTATTCTTGCGAATCTAATAATGGGTTATTTTGAATTCATCTTATATGAAGTATCACTTCAGAAATATGGTTACCCTTTTACTTCTACATAAAAGAAAATTGGAAGAGATACCTAGATGACTGCTTTATCGTCTGGAAGGAGAACATCGACAAACTCTTGGATTTCAAATCAACACTAAATGACATCAATAGTAACATTCAATTCACAATGGAATATAACAAAGAATATCTCCCATTTTTAGACATCATGATAAAAAAAGTTAACAATGAAATCATAACTGACATTTATTATAAACCAACTAATTCAAAACAATATCTTCTCTTTAACTCATACCACCCGAAACACATCAAAGTAAACATCCCTTTCAATTTGGCAAAAAGGTTCTGCACAATAGTGCCTGATAGAACAACTCGGGACCTTCGTCTTCAAGACCTCAAAACAAGACTTATTGAAAGACAATATCCAACCTCACCTATTTATATCAACACACAACCACAGAAACAGTGAGGCATTCACCACTATTGTGCAAACTCTTCCTTTGCTAAATTGAGATTCAAAAAGGAACGACAACCTGAAAACACAGAAACACATCAAATGCAAAAACAAGACAAATTGCTAAAGAGACTAATAACAAACGCGAACCTTTACAAAGCAACCAAAAAACCAACGGTTGAAAAATGTGGACGCCCAATCTGTGGAACCTGCCCCAACCTGCTTGAAGGCTCGGATTTCCTTTTCAAACAAGGACAGAGGTTTACAATTAAAACTAGTTTCACTTGAGCATCTGAGCACCTAATTCATGTAATAACATGCTCGGCTTGCGGATGCCACTATATTAGACAAACGAGTATGACCTTGAGAAAGAGAACCACTCTACATAAAGGGCAAATCCGTTTCCCGGAATACAGACAAATTCCTCTCAGTGAACATAGAAACTTGTGCAGGTAACATGAAACCAAATTTCACACCCTTCCCTTTTTACCAGTGCAAAGACGCAATCTCTCAACTGGAACGTTTAAATAAAGAAACTTTTTTCATTGAAAAATACAAGAAAACGCCTTAATATCCACGCATAACCAACTGTTATCTTTTTTATATATTTCAATTCACGATTACATCACTGTACATAAATCTCCTACTAAACCAGGTTTTTGAATCTTGTCTGTCTGTACTCCTATATAATCCGCACCCATTACCGAAAGCTGAACCGTTATCTCCCTTACCCACAACAATAACAATAATAACGACAACCAATAACCGCCCTGTATTTATCCACTTGTGAAGTCATTCACTCGTGAATTTCATCACACACAACATGGACAAAATTTCTTTCTAAGAAAAAATATATATTCAAATAAGTAAAATATAATATCATGAATAGCGATATCGAAACCGGTCAATATATTAAAAATTATATTAAAACTGTGTAAGTGTGCGTATTTTCTTTTTTTAATTTCTTATATACATGACAACTCACCACGTGGGGATAATCGAAATTCCTCGTTTCTGTTACTACAACTACTACTATATACATCCATATATATATATATATAGGATATGAGAGATAATGTTTTCAAGGAGACCCAAATGTGTCAGTTAAAGCTGAGTAAGTGTTATGGACATGCAAATGTGGAGTCCAACGTAGGTCATATTTTAGCATCTATTTGTATAAAATTAACAGAAGGAAATAAAGATCCAAGGCTGTGAAAGATTTAAGAACTTTTCTAAAGAGAAGACGTTACAGCTGTTTCCGGAATAGTTATGTATCTCTTCATCGGAGACGGTGCGAGAGGATGGTTAAGCAATATTTACTCTAGAATAACTACTGCTTAACCGTTTTCGCACACCATCCTCGATGAAAGAATATATAAAACATCCCTGGGACAGCTGGAAGACCTCTCTATAAATGTTCTGAAATCTTTCACAGCCTTGGCATTTTATCTGATTAATTTATATATATACATATATATATACTTTATTTAAAGCAGCAGAAA
This sequence comes from Octopus sinensis, assembly GCF_006345805.1. Taxonomy (NCBI): domain Eukaryota; kingdom Metazoa; phylum Mollusca; class Cephalopoda; order Octopoda; family Octopodidae; genus Octopus; species Octopus sinensis. The sequence continues at coordinate 2,276,972 of NC_043025.1, forward strand.
ATTCAACAAAACCTGTTACTCTGAGTTTCCCGTTCATCAGACAGCTTTTGCTATATATATATATATACACACACACACACACACACACACACATACACACACACACATACACACACATATGTATATATATATATTATATATATATATATATATATATATATATATATAATACAAATACACATATGTATGTATAAATGCAAGTGTATGTGGTTATCTATGATTGTTTACGAATTTCATTTTCAAATTTCTCAATCCCGAATTAAAGGTTGTCCATAAATAGTGGACCTGGATACCGTAGAGCTATTTTTCTATATGAAATACTCATTTTCTAGTTTCTCGGCGCGAGAAATAGCAGAATTACCCGATCAACGACAAGTATTACTGCGAGTATATATATATATATATATATATATATATATATATGTGTGTGTGTGTGTGTGTGTGTGTGTGTGTGTGTGTGTGTGTGTGTGTGTGTGTATGTATGTATACGCGGTTGTATCAAAATTTCACGGACAAACTCCATAGCGCGCCAACGCTTGGATGCACACAATTGTAAGCACGGTGATAGCGAGCAGTGACCTTCATGATGTAGTATGCTGAGTAACATCGATGTGTATACTTCACACGATGTGGAATTTGTATTTTTGTGATGACGTGTATGAACAGGACGGATATAGAAGAAAGAAACAACATGAAATTTTGCGTAAAAATTGGGAAGTCTGCTATAGAGAGATGGAGCATTCTTCGGCAAGCTTCTAGCGACGAGACAATGGGTCGTACATAATGTTTCGAGTGCACAGGTGTACGAGAGAATGACAACTTAACCAAGAGCATTTTCAATATATTTCTACATCATCGGGTTGTGCATTGAGAATTCGACTCCCAAGTCCAAAAGAGGGATCAACAGCGATATTTTAGGGCTTTTCAAGGATGACATTCGAGAAAACTGACTGGGTTTGTAGTGCGCGAATTATTGGATTTTTCACATCGACAATGTACCCTGTCACCACACTCGTGGGTTTCTTGCCAAAAGCAACATGCTATCGTTTCCGTGCATGTCCTTTTTGCCAGATTCAGTACCTGGTGACCTCCATCTCTTCACCAAGATGAAAATACGGTTCAAAGATCGAGATCAATAGGAAATTTAACACCGTTATTGAGATCAAGATGTCCTCACCAGGCCGGATTCCAAAAGTGTCAAGAAAGCTGGATCGGGTGTATTCGAAAAGCTTGGCGGTGTATTCCTGCACAAGGTGACTTTACCGAAGGAGATGAAGTTAATATAAGTTAGTTTTATTAAACATTAGTCATCCAGGAACATTACGATGCAACTTTGTATGTATACGATGGGTTTCTTTTAGTTACCTTGAACAAATATACACGAGTTTGTTGTGCTGTAAGCCAGAGGACACGCAGTGGGACTGAATACAGTAGAAAATATTATATCACATTCATGCCAACGCCTAATTGCATGTAAATATATATATACAGGTTGCAACACGAAATTGCCACCATTACCTTTTTAATTTCGCGCATGCGTATTCTTTGTTTTTGATTTTGTCGAGCACTCAGTACAGTATAATCAGTTGGGTACCGTCTGTGAGAAAAACAGCGCCATGGCGTAATTCCCTCTGCCAGAAATTTTGGAAACGACATGCTGTACTGGTTGGCATTCGCGCCGAAAGATCTAATATGAACATTTCAGAGTGTTTGGGTGTCAGTCTGAAGAATGTTCAATCCAAGGACATGTACTGAGACTGATAAAAAACAAACATCCAGTCAACATTATGTTGTTTGGAGTGATCACTAGTGATGGTGACATTATGCTTTCATTCACGGTTTCAGACTGAATACGGAGGCCTCGATGAAGTGCCTGGAGAAGGTAGTGTTTCTCTGGAGCAAAGGGGTGGCTGATGGAAGATCCTATCTCTGGTAGCAGGACTGTGTACCATGCCATACAACCAGGAGAACCCAGCCATGGCTGTCAGACAAATTCTGCGACCACATCACCCCTAAAATCACGCCATCTAACTCCCAAGACTGGAAACCCCTTGATCATTATGCGTGGGGCGCAGTTGACTGAGAGGTTAGCAAAACTCATTGTAACATCAAAGATAAACTGAGTGCAAGAATTATGGCAGTATTCACGAAATTAAACAAGGTGACCGTCCAAAAGTGTTGCAGGTGATTCCGAAGCTGACCGGAAGAGGTGGTTGAAGCCAATAGCTATTTTATTGAAGACATTTACTTTCAAGATATTTTTTTGTTATTTTGGTAAATATACCTGTTAAAATGGGATCTCAGTGTTTTTTCATTTTTGCATAATTTAGACGAGACTATATTTACCGTACCCTGTACATAATATATATGTATATATATATATATATATAAATATTTTTTTGTGTGTGTGTGTGTGTGCGTGTGTGTGTGTGTGTGTGGTTGTGTGTGTGTGTGTATGTGTGTGTGCCTGTGTGTATGGGTGTATATGTGTGTGTGTGTGTTTTGTGTGAGGAGGCCAGAAAATTTTATTTCTGGAATGCGATTAAAAACAACCACAAGGCAGAAAACTACGAACGCTGGCTAAACTCTACACCAATAATTTTGCCTCGTAAATTCGAAATTCAACGTATTCCAAAGAAGCCGACAAAGGAAGTGCGGTAGTAGTGATGAATACAGAATACTACAAAAATTTAATACTTTCCATGTTGGAAAATAATACTTACTATTAGAAGTTAATACAATACAACCCACAGAAAACCTGCCCTCTTTACTCCAAATTCATGAAAAGCGTCTCACTAATCTTGAAATAGACTTTTTATCCAATCTTAAATACAGTCCTAATCTATTCTACGGATTACCCAAAATACATAAAAATCCACACATTTCTGAAGCCTGCAAAGTCTCTACAAGCTTATGCATTAATGTCCCTCCCCCTACTGACCTCAAACTGAGACCCATCATAGATGGCCTTTCTTGTGAAACCCGCCGTTTGAGCAACTTCCTCGACATCTTACTCAAAACGTTTTATAAAAATATGTGCAAAGACTTATCAGTGATGACCTAGATATGCTGAACCACCTCCCGAATACATTAAAGGAAGGAACCCTGTTGGTATCTTTCGATGTGGTGAATCTGTACACCAATACCCCACATGACTATGTTTATTCATCTCATGATGTATAAACCACAGAATCATAATCGAAGCACTCAAATTCATCTTGCTGAACAACTATTGATTTGCAAGTAATGCTTAACAACATACATAGCAATATACAGTTCACTATGGAACACAACAGTAAACTCCCTTAATTAAAATAGACATCTTAATTAAAATAGGTATCAACCACATAGAAACAGACATCTTTTACAAACCCACAGATTCTAAACAATACCTGTTATATAACTCTTCCTACCCCAAACACATAAAAATTAATATAACTTTTAATCTAGCGAAAATAATTTGTACCATAGTTTCGGATACATATACTGGTGAACAAGCCTCCTTGAACTTAGATCAACACTAACTAAAAGACATTAAAAGAGCTAAGGAAATAGATATACAAATATTAAGGCAAGCCAGCCGAAATACTAAAGCAGACTTAAAAATACTCCCGTACATTTCCACACATAACCCTAGAAACAACGAAGCCTTCAATATTATCACCCAAAATCTTCCCATTTCTCACAGGAGACATAACAACGAACGAAATTTTAAGCTCATACAAAAATACAAAAAGCAAAATGCAACTGAAGTCACTATATCCACTAACAGCCAAAAGTGAAAAAAATGTGGTCGTCTCAACTGTGGAATATGCCCCCACCTTTTGGATTGTTCAGAATTCCACTTCAAACAAGGTGACATATTTAAGATCAAAACAAATTTCCCCTGCGCCTCGGAAAATCTAATCTATGCAATGGCATTCTTAGGATTCGGTAACCACTATGTTGGACAAACTGGAATATCACTTCGTCGAAGAACAACCATCCACAAAGAGCAAATCCGCCACCCACAATACAGACAGTTAAACCTTATTGAACACATAGAATCTTAATCCTAATTTCCAAATCTTCCCCCTCTATCAATGTTCACAGAAAACTTCAATGCAACAAAAGTTGAATAAAGAGGCAATTTTCAACAATAAATATCTTCCCCAACTGAATATAAACACATAACTTAATATAGAACACTAATAACCCTTCAATTAACACCACTAACCACTATACATTCCTTACACCATTCACATTACAATTCTATATCTAACCTTACTGCACAAAATCCAGAACTACTTACCTCCCTTACAAATAATCTTTTTACTCAGGAACTATTAGACCTGACACCACTCATTAGCCGGTGTTCATTCAAAGTAATGAATAGCTTATGACGAAAGCATGGTATGCTTTTTGACTCTTTAATCATCTCATAATAATGATTTTTATGACTCTTATTACTACCTCAGTCCATCTAAACGTATATATCTGTCGTTACCTTTCATAAAAAGCTTTTTCTTGTTTTATTTACAATGTGCATTTTCGTTAATTTTTCATATTTTGCACTTATATTTCCACTTGTATTTTCTATTTTCTTCGTGTAACATGTTTCTACTATATATGTATGCAGTAGAACAATATATATATATATAATATATATATATATATATATATGTATGTATGTATATATATATATATATATATATATATATATAACAAATTATGTATAACATATATATATATATATATATATATATATATATATATTTTCAGTAACAACAATTAAGTTTCAAGTGAGTTCCAATGAATTCACATGAATGCGGTACTTAACTTAGTTGCAACAGAAATCTATATGGTATTAACCATAAAATAATGTGGGGTGATTATAAAGAAGAAAAAGCAACAAGAATGGATTAGTTGTTCAGTACAATTGTTTCATACGAAGAACAGCTTTATTAAAAGCTGCAAATATTGCAGCAAATACAAGTGTCCCGTAAAGCAAAGTTAGATTGTAAGCAGACTTCAACAGGTGCATCATTAGAGAACTTTTGAAGTCTGCTTACAATCTAACTTTGCTTTTTATTGAACTCTCTTCGATACATCGATACATCGATACATATTATTTGATGCTCTCTCTCTCTCTCTCTCGCTCTCCCTCTCTCTCTGTATGTGAATTAAAAATCAATCATTGCTTCCATTTTGTTTAAAATCTCCTACTTCTACTTTATGATACAAGTGTTCACACACAAACAGCTTAGCTTCCAAATCTTGTTTTCTGGGTAAAAATGATAATACTTCGAACCTCTGATGTGTTTTCTAAACTTTTTTCCAAATAAATCAATAAATTTCAAAATTTCCACATACTTCTCAAATTTCAAATTCTGTGACACAAATCGAAAAGTTCGCGCTCTGCTTATTTCTATCCTTTTCTCATAGTAAACCTCCCCACACTTTATGAAAGTATACCACTCACACTAACTGCGTGTTTTGTTCCCAATGTGCGTCATGTTCCTAATATCTATCTATCTATATCTATCTATCTATCTATCTATCTATCTATCTATCTATCTATCTATATATCTATCTATCTATCTATCTATCTATCTATATATTATCTATCTTACTATCTATATATAATATATATATATAATATATAATATATATATATATGTAAAAAATGAAGTTCGAAAATGCTGCTGTATTATACAATTTTTAATTTTTATACATACATTATAACATGTTTCAGTTCCTGAAATGAACCTTATCAAAAAAAGTTATATATAAAAAGAGACAGCTCATGCCGTCAAACACAAGAAATTAATTTATAATACACAACGGAGTGAGACATCTTAGAGTTCATGTATAGTTGATATATAGTTCATGTATAGTTGATATATAGTTTGAAGTATATGTTCAAAGTGTTCGATGTAGTGGCCCACGGTGGCGATACGTATTCAATACAAAAAACAGATCAAAGTGGTGGAAAGCGGTCAATACAGAAGATTGATGTTTCCGAAAGAGCGTGGAATTCATTTTTACCTTAAGCAATTGTGATGACCCATGGTGGATGTTCGCTGGGTGGTTCTAGTGGGTTTTGTGAAGTGCTCGGTTTTATAATGCCTGTTAGGTGGTCAATCTAGCGTAGCGTGACGTCATCAACGTTTTGATATATATATATATATATACGTTTAAATATTTGTTGTGCAAGATTTTTTATGTGAAGTCGTGTGTTGAAACAGATATTGTTATATTTCGGAATGGTCATATTGCCAGTTTAGCCAATAAAAACACACGCACTATATATTTGGTGTTATTTTGCTTCAGTGATATTTATTTTTTACATTAATCTTAATCTTATTTCGGCCAAAGTTCTTTCGTCACACTCCTGTGACCGCATCAGTGGTCCTTTGTTTTCTTCTCACTTACTTGTGTCTCTCCTTACTAACCGTCAGCCATTTTATATTTCTATTGTTGTCTTCATTTGCGCATGTTTATATCTCTATGTGCGTCTATGTTTATTTAGTGTGTGTGTGGGGGGGATGCCTGTAATATTTGTATCTTCTGGTTATATACATTCTTGTAATTTGTATTTTGTTTTTGTTGTTGTTGCTTTTGTTCTAATTTTGTTCATGTGTTTACATCCACCCATTATTATCATTACATATGCTTGTATGTATGTATAACAACAATATTAGTAATAATAATAATAAATCTAATCGAAAAAAAAAAAAAAGGAATATACATATACATATATATATATACATACACATACATATACATATATATATATATATACATATACACACACATATATACACATATACATATACATATATATACACATATACATATATATAGATATTCATTTCTATTTCTTTAATTACCTGTGTATTTATTATGTTTGCAGGATCCACTATTGTCATATGTTGTGGTGTGCGCTATTGCTCCATTCTAGTTTTCTATTCAGGCGAGGTTTATTTTCTATTATATGTGTAGCTTCTGTAATTTGTCTAATTGTTGCATCTGTTCTATGTGTGGACAATATCTTAATCTCTATGTTATTGATTGATCCCCCGTGTTCTTGTTCGGCGTGTTGGTACAGAATCGATGAGCTTTTACCTTCCTTGAGTTGTCTCCAATGTTCATTCACCCGCTCACCAATGCTTCTTGCAGTTTCCCCTACGTATGTTACTGTCTTGTTACTGCATCGTCCCTCTATACATCTTATACTATAGACCACATTTCTGGCTTTACAGTTCGTTTGTGGGCTAAATCTACATACAGTGCAATAGTTATCCGTACAGAGAGTTCTACTAAAAGGATAGCTTCTACCAATTATAGATCTGATAGGGCTGCCTGGCTTTTCAAAAACCTTAATTCTTAGTTTAAGTTTATCTAGGGTCCTTCTAAAGCGGTACGCTAGTTCACCTCCAGGGGTGGTGTCAACGAACATGACACTCTGGTATTTATGGCTATCATACCAAGAGTTGGCCTTCCCTATTTTCTTTTTTGTCCTTTCTATAGTTCCATGACTTGTTCCTATAGAGTGGGCAAATCCCATTCCTATCATTACATAATATATTATCAAATTTCTTCATGGCTCCTTTGTATACTCTGATCCTTTCTTTATGGCTGTAACCTGAGAACTGCATGCGGTGAATGAAGTACTGTATGTGTCTTTTTAATTCTGTAGGCTCGCACATGCGTGACACATTTCTCATTATTCTGACGAGGTCTGCCATCAAAATATTGAATTTGGCATTGCCCGCAATGGCTGAGTTCCGGTGGATCAGGTATTTTGAGGCCATAGGTTTTGCATAGTATGAATGAAGGATTTGGGTTTTATTTTTCACAATTTCTAGCCAGAGTTCAGTGTCTAGTACTGGTAGTCTATGGTTGGGGTGTTTAGTGGGGTAGTCTATTGTGACCTTAATACTCTGGTGGATGGAGTTAGCTATTTGCTGGATGCTCTCCATAGTATTAGTTTCTATTACTATATCAACAGTACTCTCTTGTGGGGGTGCCTTTACTACTATATTGATATCATCAACATAGCGAGAGTACATGTTTACGAGTATGGATTTCTGCAGTAGGCATTCTTTAAGCCTTCTGTCCCACCATACCATGAAGAGGTTGGCCACATCACCAGCGATACTAACACCGATGGCTGCCCCCTCGTCCTGGGCATATATTTTATTATTAAATTTAAATGTGTGGCCTTTTAGGGTAACTCTTATACTAGCTCCTAGTGCATGTGCGATCATTTTCTTTACCTGATGGTAAATAACAATAACAACCGTAGCAACAAAAGCAACACGAACCCTAACAGCGGCAACAACAACAACAACACGAACCCTAACAGCGACAACAACAATAACAATAGAAAAAATGTATGCATAGACACAAACAATAGATACAAAAACAAAAACACAAACAGAGAGAGAAAAATCGTATACAACAGCAACAACAACAACAATTATAGGGAGAACCGACACACAAACACACACACAGATAGCCATAGTCACAAAGACACGAATAAAAGTTATGTCATAGGGGTCACGATGGAGAATAAAGTTGAATGCAACAGGATCCTTGGGCAGGGAGTCAGCGGACTTGAAACAGATAACAATACTCATAGGAACAAAAATAACGACCGCAACAGGGGGATTGACAGGGACCAACAGACAGGCATAAAACCCAACACTAATATAAACAACACATATACCAGAAACAGGAACAATGAATATATCACTAGCGATGATAGTAATAATGGCAATGGTAGGAATAAAGGTAATAACAATAATAGTGGTAGTAGTAGTGGTGATGGTAACAGTAGAAGTAGTAATGAGGATAGTAGTGATAGTTGTGGTGGTAATAGGAATACTAGTAGTAGTAGTAGTGGTAATGGTGATAATAATAATAGGAAGGCTGATGTTGGAAACAGTAACGATAATGAAGATAACCCTAGAGAGACCATTGACATGTATACCCATCCCTTTGACACTCAATTCTTCAACGTATGCGACAAAACTTACTGCATGAACCGAATTTATCCAACAACATTACCCTTCAACAAAAGAGTATACATCCCAAGACGTACTAATGACCATATGGAAGCACAGTTCACTATAGCTAGGACCAAACTTAGACAGATTTTAGGATTATACATTAAGAGACAGAGACAGAATAAGACAGATGCCCAACAACTAGGGATTAAACCTGCATGTGGCCTACAGAAGCTCATTCAGCGCACGAGGAACGGAGAGGTGATATGCCTTCCCACGGATAAGTCCGGCAGGATGTCAATAGACAGCTTACCGAACTACATCCAGGCAATGCAACCTCATATCGCTAATACAAAAGTAACAACTGTACAGGCGCATGAGGAGAGAGAAAAGGTCCTCAATGCCCACATGATGATGTGGACAATTGTTCTGGGACCTCAGAAACGTACTGCAAAGAATTTCCAAGCCTGGAACAATGATATCCCGGCACTGTATGGACTTCGCAAGGACCATAAAGGTTTTACTGACCCTATAGCAGGACCACCAACAAGACCAGTCTGTGGAGCGAATATCGCTAGCAATTACAGAATCTCCTACTTCCTCTCAATGATCATACGCCCTATAATCAGGATGTCACCTGATGTGTGTGACAGCACAGAAGATCTCCTAAGCAGGATCAGTGACTGTAACAAAACTTGTGACTTGACAGGATGTATAGTAGGTAGCATGGATGTGGTATCCCTATACCCATCGATTGACGTAGATTTTGCAGTGGAGAAGTGCGTGGAGATGATCAACGAGAGCCAGGTGGAGTTCTGTAATGTCGACACAGAAGAACTGGGCCTCCTACTTAGACTGACATATAATAGTGAATACTTAGATAAACATAATCTTAGTAGTTTCTGCCCCAGTAGATGTTTAAGAGGTAGACCGCCTACAATTACTTCTATGGCTAGGAAGACACATATAGAAAGATGGCGCGGATGGACCAGAGCCATACGGAGCCCCGCAAATGTCCATCAGGTAAAGAAAATGATCGCACATGCACTAGGAGCTAGTATAAGAGTTACCCTAAAAGGCCACACATTTAAATTTAATAATAAAATATATGCCCAGGACGAGGGGGCAGCCATCGGTGTTAGTATCGCTGGTGATGTGGCCAACCTCTTCATGGTATGGTGGGACAGAAGGCTTAAAGAATGCCTACTGCAGAAATCCATACTCGTAAACATGTACTCTCGCTATGTTGATGATATCAATATAGTAGTAAAGGCACCCCCACAAGAGAGTACTGTTGATATAGT
>NC_043025.1:2292268-2334429 GCF_006345805.1 Octopus sinensis
TGGGATTGAAATTATGAAACAGGCCGAGGCTGGGTTATCAGCGATTGATAATTCGAAGTTACCAGGTAAATATAAAATTTGGTGCTTGCAGTTCGGCTTGTACCCGCGACTTGCGTGGCCACTTTTAATATACGAAGTAGCATTGTCACGAGTTGAAAGCATTGAACAAAAATGTAATGTGTTCATTAGAAAGTGGCTTGGCCTACCTCGTATGTTGAACAGCTCAGCTCTTTATCGTAAAAGAGGTTCGTTGCAGCTGCCAATAGCATCAATAGTCGAAATATATAAGCTGGGGAAGATACGGACGGTCATGTTGCTGAGAGAATTGAAGGATATGGAAATCAGGCGTAACCCACCAGAGATGAACACAGCCAGGATGTGGAAAGCAGAAGCAGAAACTGACGACATTTTGTCTTCTCTTATACACAGAGATATGGTGGGAGCAACGCAGAATCATCGGAAAGGACTTGGTTTTGGCGCTGATCAATTCAGACCGCTTGCAAGCATGATGCGGAGTGAACGCAGATCTGTTGTTAGCAACAGCGTCGAAACAAGAGAAGCAGAGAAAAGAGATCTTCATTTGATCCGATGTATTCATCAAGGTCAGATGACGAGATGGGAAGAACATGTTGTTGAGAGCAAGATAAGTTGGGATGAGATGTGAAAGTGGACGACATCTCGGCTGAGTTTCCTGATTCGTTCATCTTATGATGTTTTGCCATCACCTACGAATCTAGTAAGATGGAACGTCTTAGAGAATGACAACTGCAAATGTGGAAAGGTCGGTACACTAAAACATATTCTTTCCAACTGTTCATTAGCATTGAACAGGTATACATGGAGGCACAACTTGGTCCTTAAGGTTATCTTCAATGCTATAAAGAACAAAATTCATCTCAACAACACTGAGGAAAAACCGTTGAAAGTACCATCAAGAGATTTCATTACCTTCGTGCGACCAGGTCAGCGGATCCGTTTCAAGAAGAAGATCAAGAAACTTCCTGAGAAAAATGAAAGGTGGAACGGCTATTGGGAGGTAACAGCAGAATTACCTGGGTTCCAGGTTTCCTTTCCCATCCCAGTTTCGAAAAAAACAGATATTTTGATGTGGTGTGAAAGAAAGAAAGTTGTAAATATAGTCGAGCTAACGGTTCCTCATGAAGATAATATGGACGCCGCTCGGGCTCGAAAATTGAGCCGTTATGAAAACCTCCTCGAGGAATGTGAAGACGCAGGCTGGAAAGCGGAACATTTTCCTAGCGAAGTCGGATGTAGAGGGTTTGTTGGATACAGCGTGAGACGACTGTTGTTATCGCTAGGCCTAAAACATCGTAAAGTCAATACCACCATGACTGATATCCAATCTACAGTGGAGAAGGCTAGCCACTGGATTAGGTTAACAAGAGACGATGAGCGATGGCTAGAAGTATATTGAGTTTAACTTCATAACCAGCTGATCTAGCAAGCGGGGCCTCATATCAGTGAGGGGGGCCGGTGCGCATTGATGCCGTCAAGAGTTAGGCCCCGAAACGGCGCGCATTCTCTCCTGATGACCCATACACTTGCTAGCTTCCGGTATACGGAGCTTTCAACTGGTAGCACGAGCATGTGCAAGTTGTTTGTAAGACATATATATATTCAAATAAATTCTCTCTCTCTGATCCACAGATCCAGTTCACAGATCCTTGATGATCCTACTAATGGACAGTAAAGACACAGGAAACCTAGAAAAAAACCTCTATGAATAAATTATGTAAATGTCCCACCCTGTGATTTTTATTTGTTCCTCAAGATGAAGGAGTTGAAGGGGACTGTAACAGGGGTCCTGGAGACACTCCCTTTCAGATGAGATTTCAGCTTAGGTCTGTAGATTATTTTTCGAAAGCTGCACCGTGAGAGGTTCCACAGCTTAATGTGCCCCTTGGTTATCCAAACGATAATCGATGCGAGATGAAGAACTAATTTTAGTATAAATCATTTACGCAATTCGGTAGCATAATAACACCTACGTTTGATAGGTCCGAAGACGTCAGTAGTAATACTGTTTGGAAACATGGCGGTTCTGTCCACTGACATGACAGGGGTTCCTCTGTCAAGCATCATGTCTATGTTACCGTTGGTGAATGAATGAGGTTCAAACTAAGACTACGTCTGTCATATTGTTTCCTATGGCTTCAACTCTATGCGTAAATTGAATGAAGTATGGGTGCTATGCCTTGCCAAAGTGCAATCCGTGTTTGGTCCAGTGCAATGTTTCATCCATATGAAGCATACCCAAACCCTAAACCTAACACTATATTTAGAGGCTGTTACCTATTCTATCGCGTACAGTATACTCATATACAACAACAAGCTATAGAAGAGTACCTATCTGTTAAATAATTTTTCTGAATTCAAATGTGGAATCCATTCTTTAGGATTACGTCTAGATTTCAAGATACCCAAACCCTCAATTTTCACTATTTTCCTCATATTTAAGGGGAAATATATTGGGAAATGTAGTACGAATGTCTATTATGGTTTATCGATTGTTTTATTAAAGGTCTGGTGTAAACATCAGGTAATGAAATAATGGCCGCAGCGAGCATTAGTCCCAGGGTATTTTAATGTGAATGAACAGACTTTAGTTCAGCTGGAGAAAATCATCCAACATCCACTTCTTATCAAGGAAGATTGCAATTAAATACGATACTGGGCTATTGAGCTTCAGCACTGAAGAAAACCATTCAAACACAAATTCATGAAAAAATAGGCATGAACAATAATGTAAACTGTCTGTAGAAATTTAGAGATATTTGCTAGCTTTTCAATAGAAGTTCAAAAAATCCTAGCTTTGAAGACAATGCAATTTCTATGTATATTAGTACGTTCTTCATAAGCTGGTTTATTCAAAAACAAAACAAAGACATTCTGTGGATCCAGTATCTTAAAATTCTGATGTGATCGTATTAAATTGATATCATTTTCGGATTCTGTGTGTCAAAAGACTCCCAGTTCGTCTCCAGTTCTTTCGTTAGCCTGACGATATTTCCAAAGTATTGTCTTGAATAAAGTTTAAATTGTTTATACACCAAGAACGGGGATATATATTTCATACCGTTGAATAAGGACAGATTTCATATTTTCTTTCGAGTAGGAGTAAAGCAGGCTTGAAACCGATTCCAGGATGACCAAGTCTAGAGGGAAGGAGAAAAGATGGTATCTTCAACTGAAGAATGTTTAAGACAATATGGACTTCACCAGAGGCACTTAAAATTACTAGGTGGCGTTTTGAACAGAGATGTGGTTAAGACTACCATTGAAATAGGCCATTAGAGACAGAGAAGGATACAGCATAGCCGTGGACATGGTGTTGAAAACACGGCATTTGTAAGGGGCTGAAGATTAGGCAAGTATCCTTCACAATCTTACTTGTAAACTTACACTTCGCTGAGCATTATTAGCAGTGAAGATCTTTCTTGGCGAAAGTAGATCCTTTGCATAGCTAGTACGGTATTTTAAAGTCCAATCCTTCTCTTTGCAGCCAAAACTTCAGACCATTTACAATGCTCAAGTGAAGCACACAATGAAGAAATCTTTCTACATCTGGAACGGTGATACACATCCGGGATTGCATCGAAAGAAGGGTGACGTGGCTAAATTTTACTCTATCCCTAACAGACATACTCTAACAGCTATCTCGCAGGCAGGATATCTCTTCTCTTTGTTTTGCCACTGTCACTGTCATGCTACAGATTCTTGTAGGAGTTGGCTGAGCTCTTGACCCCACCAAGCAGGTACTACCGACTCGCTCGTCTATTCCTTTGCTCCTCGATCTTAAACCTCAGTTCGTTTTCAGTATTAACCTCTGTGCTAAACACTTCAACCCCTTCATCATTCCTGTAAATGTTGGCCTGTAGCAGCTTAAACAGAACGTCCATGGTATCTATCTCAGATTTCATTCAATTCGCGCTTAAATTATGAAAGATGAAAATACCTAACTTATCAAACAGAACATTGACTTTGCTATTCCACATCTTCAGATTTACGAGGTTTAAAGAATAACATTAACAAAACATTGCTATTTGCTTTACATTAGGATTTCTCAAATGGTTAAAATGTTCCAAATTTGTTGACAAATGGGACTGATCGAATGAATCGATCCACTTTAGTATTTGAATATTTGATTAAAACTTGAAGTGATTAATGCTGTGATGCGAAGAGCGAGAGAAAAGATGGAGTAGAGGGAAGAAGCGGGTAAGGTGAAGAGCGAGAGAAAAACAGGCAGAGAGAAAAGGAGGGAGAGAAAAAGAGGGTAAGAGAAGCGTCTATGACGTGTGGTAGGGGGAACGTAATAGTTATTACGTGGTTAAAAATGTTAGTTGAAGGTAGTGATATAGAGGAGAGTGAGAAACAGAATTGTAGCAGAGGATCGATGTTCTGATGGTGAGATTAAAGATAGGCAGAGAAAGAGAGAGAGAGAGAGATGATGATGTTTAATGTGTTGGTGGTGTTAGTGGTGGAGGTGGAGGTTGCGTTGGTGAGTGTGTGTGAAGAGTGTAATGTTTTTAATTGATATATTCTTTTAATACCACCTATTACTTAAAGCATGCGCATGTCGGAAGCGACACCTACTGGCTGGCTACGCTGCATTGAAAAGGGGCAATACCCCGAAACGCGTCTGTAGCTGCCGGTCAAGTAGTGTGGAGCGACTGTCCTCCCTTGTTCGAAGGTTATATGGATACAGTTTGTGTATCAAATAGCTAACTTAAGGCGATGGCCTCATGGACTAATAAGGACAGCTTTTCTTATTATTATAAGAATGCCATATTAGTATGGCGATAACTATATATATAATATATATATATATATATATATATATATATATATATAATATAATATATATATATATATATATATATATATATATATATTATATATATATATATATATAAACAAAGTTGAGTTGTAGGGTATCTCACGAGCGGAATTATAAGAAGGTTTGAAAATGCAATTTAAAAGATGTTTATTTACTTAACCGGTTTCACTCTTTGGAAAAAAGTTTGTCAAAATTAACATATGGAAGTTTGGTTGCGTTAATTATTGGTTGTTGCAAATTGCTACATTACATGTATATATACAGTCTTTGGTAACAGGGACATGTTAAGGACATAAAAATGTACAACAGTATGATGAGAATATAAAGAGGTTTAACAAGCTCATTGAAAAAATGGGCAGAAAAGATTAAAACAAATATATTATACATCTCAGGGTAATTTCCAGGAGGAATTATCAAAAAAAGTTCAGTACAGAATATTATGAATTCAAAAAGATTTTTACATTAAGATTTGCATTAATGTAGTGGCGAGGTTGTTTACTGACCTGTCCGTTTTAGCAGAAATGTGGAATTGAAAAAGATGTACCCGTTTTTTTCTTTTTTTGGCTCTCCTTCAAGCATCAATGATTTGGGGGTTAGGATGAGGTGAATATGTGTGTCTCTGCGTGTATGTGTGCGTGCATACATATACATGTGGTGTGAATAGATGTGTCTGTGAGTCTGTAGTATTTGGTCAGATGGTATCTGTTTGGCAAGTGTGTGTGGTTGTCATGGTGTTGTGTGTGCGTGTGTGTGCGCCCGCGTGTGTCTGTGTGCGTGCGTGTGTACGCATGTATGATTGTGGATGGCATTTGACATGGTGTTGCGTGTGTATATATGTGCCTGTATGGAGGTGAGATCGGTGTGAGTGTGTGTGTCCCTGTGTGTGTGCATATACACGTATACAAGTGTCTGCGTGTGTGTGGGGGCTGTTTTTGATTGGTTCCAGGGTGGTGAAAATAGATGTGTGTTGTTTAAAGAATTTTTTGGGGTAGGATGGTGTGTGTATATATGCGTATATATGAGGGATCGACGTACAAGTTCCGGTCGGGACACGCATTCATCATAAAAAATAATTCACGTGCGCATCACAAAATTTACTCTACGTCATAAGGTGTGAAGGATGCCACGAAGACTACATAGGGCAAACGAGCCTTACCCTCAGAGAAAGAATGACAGTTCACCGACAACAACTGAGGGACCCCTCCACAAGACAGATGCCACTAAGTGGACACTTAGACCTTGGTGCACACAATAAGTCCCCCAAATTATTAGTCTTCCCTCTATACCAATGCTCGGACAACACCACAGACCAAACCCGAATAAATAGGGAAAGTAATCTTATTCAAAAATACAGACCACAACTAAACATACTCTAACATACCCCCTAGGCACACATCCAGAACAAGCACACAAAGACACGCGCACACTCGCAACGTATCATGCAAGCGGACACATGCACGCATCGGCACACATAGGGCGCACAAGCAGGCATTGACCACACACATACGCGGCACGCACACGCATGCATTATATATATGTATGTTATGTATGTATGTGTGTGTTGTGTGGGTTGTGTGTGAGTGTGCTGTGTGTGTGTGTGTGCGCGAGTGTGTGTGTGTGTGTGCATTGTGTGTTTGTATGTATTTATATGTGTATATGTTTTATATATATGTATATATGTGTGTGTTGTGTGTGTGTATGCATTGTATATGTGTATATGTGAGTGCATTGTTTGTGTGTGTGTGTGGTATGTAGATATATATGTGTGTGTACACTATATTTTTGTATTTTGTGTGTGTGCATTATATATATGTATGTGTATATGTGTGAATATATATATATATATGTATGTGCATTGTGTACATGTATATCATATGTATGTGTGTTGTATATGTATGTGTACATTATGTGTATATGTATGTGTATATATGCATTGTATATATGTATATTGTATGTGTGTGTATATGCATAAATACATGTATATACATTACATGTATATATATGTATGCATTGTGTATGTGTATGTTATGTGTATATATGTTATATATATGTGTATATGTATATGTATACATTGTATGTATGTATATTGTGTGTATATGTGGTATATTTATGTATGTGTATGTAAACATTATATATATGTATATATGTATATATGTATATGCATTGTCTATATATATATATTATATGTATGTATTGTGTATGTATGCTATATGTATATATTGTGTATGTGTATTATATATATGCTGTGAATGTGTATTGTATGTATATATGTGTTAGGTGTATATGTGTTGTATTTATATTATGTATGTATGTGTGCGTGTGTTGTGTGTGTGTTGTGTGTGTGTTGTGTGTGTGTATGTTGTGTGTGTGTGTTATATGTGTGAATATTACATATAAATATATTTAATATATGTGTGTTGTGTGTGTTCTGTATGTATGTGTGTTGTGTGTATGTGTGTGTGTGTTGTGTGTGTGTATATTATGTGTGTATGTGTGTTGTGTGTGTGTGGAGTGTGTGTGCGTGGGGGGAGCTGAGATACGTGTGTGTGTGTGGTGTGTATGTGTATGATGTATTTGTGTGTGTGTTATATATGTATATGTAGTGTGTGTGTATGGCCCGCACACACGCGTAGACGCGCACGCGCACGCGCACGGGCGGGCACGCATATATACACACACCATCCTACCCCAAAAAATTCTTTAAACAACACACATCTACTTTCACCAACCTGGAACCAATCCAAAACAGGCCCCCCACACACGCAAACGCTTGTATACGTCTATGTGCATGCACACAGGGACACACACACTCACACCGATCTCGCCTCCATGCAGGCACATATATACACACGCAACACCATGTCAAATGCCATCCACAATCATACATGCGTACACACACACACACGCGCACACACACGCACACACAACACCATGACAACCACACACACTTGACAAACAGACACCATCTGACCAAATACTACAGACACACAGACACATCTATTCACACCACATGTATATGTATGCACGCACACATACACGCAGAGATACACATATTCACCTCATCCTAACCCCAAATTCATTGATGCTTGAAGGAGAGCCAAAAAAAGGAAAAAAAACGGTACATCTTTTTCAATTCCACATTTTGCTAAAAAGGACAGGTCAGTAAACAAACCTCGCCACTACATTAATGCAAATCTTAATGTAAAAATCTTTTTGAATTCATAATATTCTGTACTGAACTTTTTTGATAATTCCTCCTGGAAATTACCCTGAGAGATGTATAATATATTTAATCTTTGTTTTTTTCTGCCCATTTTTTCAATGAGCTTGTTAAACCTCTTTATATTCTCATCATACTGTTGTACATTTTTATGTCCTTAACATGTCCCTGTTACCAAAGACTGTATATATACATGTAATGTAGTAATTTGCAACAACCAATAATTAACGCAACCAAACTTCCATATGTTACTTTTGACAATCTTTTTCCAAAGAGTGAAACCGGTTAAGTAAATAAACATCTTTTAAATTGCATTTTCAAACCATCTTTGGTATATATATATATATATATAATGTGTGTGTGTGTGTGTGTGTGTGTGTATGTATGTGTGTATGTCTGTGTGTCTGTGTTTGTGTGTCTGTGTGTGTCTCCCCAACATCGCCTGACAACCAATCCTGGTGTGTGTACGTTCATGTAACTTGGTGGTTCGGCAAAAGAAACCGATAGAATAAGTACTAGGCCTACAAAGAATAAGTCCTGGGGTCGATTTGATCGATGTTTCTTTATTTCTCTCCCCTTAATGTCACTCTCTTTATAAAATTGATCAGTGTGTCCAATCTCAGCAAAATCCGAAGAAAAATGGTAAGGTTATATCATAAAACAGATTCCAGGTGACCATTTACACGAAAATATCCCATAGACACTTAAATCTCAGTACATTATATGAATAACAAATGTTTCATACGTCGAAGTGCTTAATTTTGCTCACGGTTTAAATTTTCTTCAAAATCAGTCCATTATTTTATTGTGAATGATTTGAGGATTTCCGCCTATCACTAGTTTAATTTTAAATTCTTCTACATGTCTCCGACATTAAACTTTACCTAAAAGTCAAACTTCATCAAAATCGGATGAATTCTGTAAAAGTTACTGTATAAAATAATAATCCTATGGGTGATTGCATGCAAAAAGCCTATTGATTTCTTAAAATCTCCCGCCCACGCGCAGATATCGATTCTTTGTCAACTCTTCATGCTGGCATCAGCTAATACACATGAACTATAATCACGTATAAAATTTCTACAAAATCGATAAGAATGTGTCTAAGAAAATTCTTATTTGCATTTATACCTATTTCAAGCCATTTTGAATTAAATAAATACCTTCACCCTCTCCCCACCAAACATTTACCTACACTTCATATCCCAATAAATTCGGATAATAATAAGTTGCTGACCCGCCACAGGCCGCCTGCTTCATTGGGTGCTTGGAGCTAAGAGTTTGACTTGAAAAACGGCCTACAACCTCTGCACCAGGCAAACAACTAAAAGACAAGGAACAACCAATCCCGCGGTTAGCAAGCTTGAATGTCAGGACCATGTGCCCTGGCATATCTCATGATCTACTCAGGGTTGAAGACACAAGAAAGACAGCCATCATTGACCGTGAGATAAAGAGGCTTAACACAGACACTGCTGGGCTGCAAGAGACAAGACTTCCCTCAAATGGCAAACTCGAAGAACAGGATTTCACCTTCTTTTGGCAGGGAAGCGATCTAGAAGAACCTCGTCCGCATGGCGTTGGCTTTGCAGTGAGAAACTCATTACTCTCCTCAATAGAACCACCATCAGGAGACACTGAGCGTATCCTCTCACTGCGCCTCTCAACTTCTTCTGGTTCAGTACATCTACTGAGCATCTATGCTCCCACTATCTATAGCCCAGTGGAGACCAAGGACCAGTTCTACGAAGATCTCAACTGTGTCATTTAAAATATACCAACAAATGAAAACATCTACCTTCTAGGAGATTCGTGGCAAATTTGTGTTGGACACCCTGATATTGGCAAAATGAATGACAATGGTCAGAGACTACTTGAAATTTGCACATACCATAACCTGTGCATCACCAACACATTCTTTGCCAACAAGACATCACACAAGGCATCTTGGAGAAATCCAAGATCTCACCACAGGCATCAGATGGATCTCATCATTGCACGAAGATCCTTTCTGAATTCTGTTCACCTGACCCGTATTTACCACACAAATCACTCACTAATTGGAAGCATGGTGAGGATCCTGCCTAAAAAAGTCCATCACTTCAAGAAAATGGGCCGACCACGCATTAACACTGCCAGAAACCCCGACCCTACACTGCGACAATGTTTTGCTATTTCTATCAAAGTTGCCCTCAGTAGCTGCCCAAACTCCTCTGCTGAAAGTAGGTGGAATTATATTAGGGAATCTTTGAATACCATATCAATAGATACTTTCGGCATGAGAGAAAGTCAAAACCCAGATTTTGTTCAGTGCTGGGCTCTCAGAGCTGGAACCAGTTATCAAAGCAAAGCGTGCAGCTCTGATGCAATACAAGAGTGATTCTTCTACAAAATCAATAGAATAAATCTGAAAGGCAAAAATATAACCCAACTGACAGCCAGACACTGTGCAAAGAGGTATTTGGCAGGTAATCTGTCAGAGTATCCAGTCAGCTGCCGACAATGGCGACAACCGTGGGGTGTATGCCGGTTTGAAGAAGGACCCTCGGTCCATCCGCAACCAAGTCAGCCCCTCTGAAATCAACTACTGGAGATCTCATCAAGGACCAAAGCAAGAAAATGGATAGATGGGTGGAGTACTACCAGGATCTCTACTCACGAGAGACCACGGTAGCTGAGGCTGCAATCGAGAGTGTCAAGATCTTGCCAGTCATGTGAGAACTTCACAGTCCACCCTCTATAGCAGAGCTCAACAAGGCTATTGACTCCCTAGCAAGTAACAAGGCTCCGGGAAAAGACGGCATCCACTCAGAGATAATCAAAGCCGGCAAAAACACCATCCTGCTTCGGCACCATCATGAGCTTCTGTGTCAGTGCTGGGAAGAGGGTACAGTTCCTCAAGATATGCGGGATGCTAACATCATTACGCTTTACAAAAACAAAGGTGACTCTGGTGATTGTAACAATTATCGTGGAATATCTCTTCTACGCACTGTTGGAAAGACCTTTGCTCACGTTATCCTGCTCAGGGTACAACTGCTTGCTTCTCGAATTCATCCGAAATTGCTGTGTGGCTTTAGAAGGAGCAGATAAACTATTGACATGATATCCTCCATACGCCAACTTCAGGAGAAGTCCAGAGAGCAGAAAATTCCATTACATATGGCCTTCATTGGTAAGTAGAAAAGGCCACTTCATCCTGCTCCAAAAAATCGGATGTCCACCAAAGCTGCTGAGGATCATGAAATCTTTCCATGACGATATGCAAGGCACCATACAGCACAATGGTTCAACAACAGCCGCCTTCCAAATAAAAAACGGAGTAAAGCAAGGTTGTGTCCTTGTTCCTACATTATTTGGCATCTTCTTCTCGCTGCTGCTCTCACATGCCTTTCAGACATCAGATGATGGAGTGTTTCTGAAGAGTAGAAGTGACTGGAGACTGTTCAATCTTTCACGCCTGCGTGGCAAGACCAAAATCAGAAGCGTCCTGCTCAGGGAAATGCTATTTGCTGATGATGCCGCTCTGGTATCACACACAGAAGAAGCCCTACAAAGGCTCATCAGCTGTTGTGAGCAGGCATGTAACGATTTTGGCTTAGCTATCAGCCTCAAGAAGACCAACATCATGGGTCGGGCTATACCAGACATCCCAAACATACATATTGGAGACCACAGATTACAGGAGGTGGAGAGTTTTACCTATCTTGGCTCTACCGTCACCTACAACCTACCCCTTGATGTTGAGCTCAATATACGCATTGTCAAGGCAGCTGCTGTGATGGCCCAACTCTCGAAACGAGCATGGGTCATCATTAAGCTGACCAAGAACACAAAAATGAAGATTTACCAGGCATGTGTACTTAGCACTCAACTGTATGGAAGTGAGACTTGGACGCCATTCACACGCCAAGAGCGTCGCCTAAATAACTTTCCCCTGCGCTGCCTCTGGAAAAGCCGTCGCATCAAATAGCAGAATCATGTCCCCAACAAAGATGTCCTCAAGCAAGCTGGAATACTAAGCATGTTTGCACTCCTCACACAAAGACTTATGAGATGGCATGGACATGTTAGCCGTATGGGAGATGGCAGAATCCCCAAGGACATATTCTACAGAGAGCTTACTAGGTGCACAAGGTCTGCAGGTAGACCGTTCTTACGATACAAGGATGTTTGCCAAAGGGACATGAAGGCCTGAAACATTAATATTAGCATCTTGGAATCAGTTGCCAGCAACCGTGGAGATTGGTGACGTACCGTAAAAGAAGGAATACAAAGTAGTAACGGAGAGTGAGAGAGGAGAAATGGAAAGACAAGAAAAGATGTCAACAAGAAACTATGACATTACAACCAGCCAGGAAAAGTCTTCGCTACATTTGCAGCACCTGCCAGAGGAAGTGTTTGTCCAGGATACGACTACACAGCCACAGCAGGAAATGTATTAGGACATGAAATGTAAAAAGCCGGACTAGATTATTTTATGCGCAACTCCATTGTCTCCCGAGACAAAAAGGATGCCAACAACAATTTTAATTATCAGTGTAACAAAATAAATAAGTTAACATTTTTAATGTCCTAAAGTTGATGAACCAACTATTGTTCTCCTCCATTTTCTTATTTGCTATATATATATATATATATATATATATATATATAATATAATATAATATAATATAAAGTTATATCTTGAGTGACAACAACGCTCAAGATATACAACGGACTCGAAATAGAAGTGCTCTAATGAGCTGTATACACTTTTTTTATATCCGAGGGGAGGCAATGCGAGCAACAACTACAGGACCATCACAAAATCTACAGAAACACCAAATACATACAAATCTTCATATACTCATTTATATCTATAATGCCCGACATTTAAAAATTAAAAAAAATAGTAAGGGTAAAGACCCCCTTCGGTCATGAGTGACCATGGGATTGCACCTAGAAAATTACCCTCCTAGACACAAGTCCGGCAAGATTGTTTATGGAAGACCAGCAGTCGCCCATTCATACCAGGCTCCCCTCTCCACGCCACCAGTGTTATCGACAAAGGTCGATACAGCTTGGCACCAGTGACGTCGCAACTCATTTCTACAGCTGAGTGAACTGGAGCAACGTGAAGTAAAGTGCCTTGTTCAAGAACACAACACGCAGCCCGGTCCGGGATTCAAGCTCACAACCTCACGATCGTAAGCTCGACGCTCTAACCACTGAGCCATAATATATAAATATATCATATAAAAATATAAATTTTGCATATAACACCTTGAATATATGGAGTGGCAGCGGCTTGAAATAGGTATTGCAGCCGGATGCACGATATCAGTCATCTTATTCGTGCTAGTCATGGAAATGCTACTCAGATCTGCAAACTGTGAGAAAGCTGTTACTAAGACACCATTAAGGGCTTTTATGGACGACATAACTATATAATCGGAGAGTAGAGAAGAAGCAGAGGAAACGCTTGAGCGATTGGACGAACTGATAGGATGGGCAAGGATGAAATTCAAAGCCAAAAACTCTCGAAGCGTGGCTTTCGTGAAAGGAAGACAAGAAGTGAAATTTATGATAGGAAGTGAAGACATACACACAGTGATAGAAAAACCAGTAAAGTGTCTCGGCAGATGGTATAGAGATTTACTAAATGATAAGAAGCAAGGGAAATAAACACACGAGTTAGAAGAACAAGGATTAAATGCAATTGACAGAACAACGCTGCTGGGAAAATTCAAATGTTGGATACTGCAATTTGGGCTGTACCCAAGAATAATGTGGTCATTGCAAATGTACGAAATAGCCTCAAGTAGAGCAGAAAGGATGGAACAAAGATGCAGTGTGTTTATCAGAAAATGGCTTGGTCTGCCGAAACCACTGAATACAACTGCACTATATGGAAATGCCGTGCTGCAACTACCAATAACCTCAATCGCCGAAGAATATAAGGCAGGAAAGGCAAGGACAGTAATGATGCTAAGGTATTCAAAAGATCAGAGTATCCGGGAAAACCCTCCAAAGGTACGAAAAGGGAGGAAATAGAAGGCGGAAGAGGCAGTAAACAGGGTTATCGGAAAACTAAAGCACGCAGATATAGTCGGAGTGACGCAAAAAGCTACAACCGGCCTAGGGTCGCAAAATTTCAGGCCATTTTGCAAGAGCAGTGTAAAAGAGATGAAAGAGGCATTGGTATACGAAGTGAGAAATGAGCAAGAAGAAAGGCGAAATGTACATTTTGTTTGATGCAGTTAAAATTGACAATGCCTGAGATCAACCGCAGAATATCATGGAAGGAACTTTGGGCTTGGGAACAAGCAAGAACATCCTTCCTGATCAAGTCTACTTCCGACGTTCTACCTTCACCGGCGAACTTAGTCCGGTTGAACATAAACAAAACTGATGACTGTAGATGCGGAGAGAAAGCGACGGTTAGACATGTTCTATCAAATTGCAGACTAGCACTTGAAAGATATACTTGGCAACATAATCAAGTCCTCAGCGTCATAAGCGCAGCACTCAAGGAGAAGATCGAGAGGTACAATAGGGGAGAGTACCCAAAAGTAGAAAAGCGCAGGAAAGTATACTTCCACAGGGAGGGAAAAGACCTACAAGTAAAGTATACAAGATAGATGAAAGATGGAAGGGATACTGGGAGGTGGCCACGGACTTGGAAATACAAGTAGTATTTCCACTAATAAAAGCAACAAAAAGACCGAACTTAGTTCTATGGAACAGAGACCGGGGAATGGGAATTTTACTAGAACTGACAGTACCTTGGGAAGAGAACATCGGCAATGAAACTAAAGGAGAAGAGATACGAAAAGCTAATCGAAGAATGCAGAGAACAGGGATGGAATGTCGAATATTATCACCTGGCAATGGGGGCTAGAGGCTTCTGTGAAAAGAAAATGACAACGCTTTTCAAAAGAAGATTTGTTTTTTCTAGCCCCGAGCTCCGTAATCTAATAAGGAGAGTACAGGAGGCGGTCGAAAAAGCCAGCTTCTATATATGGCTGAAGCGGGAAGACCGAAAATGGCTTGAAAATCATAAACACGCCGACGGGAAATAACATCATTAGGTGAGACTGGCTGACTGAATCAGCTTCGCTGACTGACAGGTGAGGGTCGTTTAGAAAAAGCGCGGGCTAAAACTACGCACCTTCTCTAGTCAGTTAAGGTGAGACAGTGTCATATGACAAGTGGCTGGGGCCTATGCGGCAGGTACTTAAAGAGAGAAATTTGACAAGACAGTCAGTCACCGGCTGACACTCGCTGACGATACGTCGAAGAGGCCAGGGAAAAGAAGAACGAAGACATGTTCCCAACACCAGAGCTGAAGACACCTCCGAAAGGGGGGGGGTCCGCCACGTCAAAACTGTAGAGGAGTAGGGGCCGAAACAAGACGTGGTTCCTCCTGATGATGTCTTGAGCTTACTGGATCCTATAAAGGAGCTGTTGGGGTAGCAGACCACGAAACACGGTTGTAATTCCTAAGTATAAATTTGTTACAATAAGAGAAATAATAGAATAATATAAATAATAAAGCATACAATGGCAAATTAAAAGACGAATTAAAATTCTAGCGAAATGTACATAGAAGATAATAATTATACAATTTACAAAATACAGTTACAGAGATACAAGAAGCCTCTACCGGCCGTTTCGGAGACCCGCCAATATTAGTCAATTCATACTTAAAAATTGGCACTCCCCTCATCAGGATGTCCTATACACAACAACATAGTAAACGTGACAAATACACAATTACATTCGGCTATTCAGAAACGAGACATTACGTACTCCCAGCAATTTTTCCGATCTGAATGCTACGTATATGCATAAATTCGATCCACTACGCCCATAAAATGATATGCACACGCGCATCTGGACATTTCACTTCTGCATTATTCATTATATTTTTCAATCTTATAAGTTCTCACATACATGCAAAGCACATATCGGTTAAGGCGCCCATCTAATAGCTATTTCTAATAGACCACTATCTTTATCTTATTCATTAACTTACTATTATTTAAATTTAATTCAATTATAGCTACATAACTTTTATGCTATAAATTTCGATCATTTATATAGAACGTTACATCTTTTGCGTACATATGCATAGTGAACTATTTACTGCTTTAAATTTCTTACAACTAGTTATGCTTTCATGTATACGAATCTAATCATATTCTATAAGAGGATGAATTTTTAAGCTCTAATACTATTTTTGCTATCCTATCTAAATTTCAACTATACGTAACCCATCTTGACAAGTATGCATCAAACTTATTGTTTAATATTTTCTTTCTAGTCCTTTTACTTTTATGCATAAATCATCCTCTAGTGGACCCAATTCTATAAGGGGAGGCATGCGCAAGGATAGCCCATGATATTTTAAATTCAACATCCCTTTCCTTAAGGTCATTAACATGTAATGCCAATGTTGTAGAGGTCCTATATTTAGGATTGTTGAAAGAGCTCAGGTGGGATCGATACCTCTGCTTAAAGTCTACTGTGCTTCCAATATAAATTTTTCTCTGGCATTCTTGAGCATCAACACTACATTTATAAACTACATTTTCCTGGCGACAATTTCCGCTAATCGGACATACTGATGGGTCCCCTACAATTACATTTCTTCAACCTGCTACGGGGTCTCGTATTACTGATCACTCCGAAACCATGCCCCCTCCCAGTACTAGGATCCACCATATCATTTACACCATCGTTCCTACTATTTTCCGGTATATGTATTGTTATATGCATATGTATTATTATTCTTACTATTACCATCATTCTCATTTTTATTTTTACTAATATTTATATTACCATTATCACTACAATTAACACTATTATTACCACCCTGATAATCATTATAATCACTAATATCATCATCAACATCATTATTATGATTATCTCTACTATTTGCATTAATTGTCATTCCAATACGCCCTTCATAATCGATTTCAGAAGGCGTACTATTAATATTACTACTATCTTCTGTCCTTAATGAATTTTCCATTAAAGCTTCTGTCATCATTTCTATCATTATAGCGCCTTATTTTACTTCTGTTCAACGAAGCAACAATAGATCCGACATTGGGAGTGTCTGCGTAGGCCAACTTGATTGTTGACTTGTTACATATTGAATAGTACTTATGGTGTTTTGGGAAAATTTCCTTCAATAACTTTAAAAATAACTTTGGTAAACCTTTCACCCTTAATGAAAAGGGAGAGGCAAACCAAGTAACTTGACGAATCCTAGACTTGGTATTAATAATGGGATTACAATATGTTGCTCGACTTGACGTAAGGCCATTGCTGTATCTATTAGTAATATTTATATCTTTATTTTTTCTACTATTAGTATTATTCTTATTCCTATTTTCAACTTCACTAGACCTAGGCCCAACTTTAAAACTCAATTCACATTTATGACTGCTATAATTTGCAACCCCTTCCCTCCCGTTGCTGTTATCATCCATGGTATTTTCATCATTACAATTCTCATTATTAATCTTATTAACGTGGTTACCATTTACAAAACCAAACACATCACATATATTTCTCTTATTTCCAAATCTCATTTCATCAGCTTGTTGCAAGTTCCTTGGGGATCATGAGGGGAGCCTCTGATATCCGAAATCCGTTTCATATCGTCGCTGACCATGCTGGACAATTTAATTTTTAATTTTGTATTGTGTATGTATTCAATATCATTTGTGAACCCACTCAGTTTTAAGGCATTGTTGTATATTGGGGCGTGTTGATTAAAGATGTTTTGCTTCGCCGATAGGTTTGAGATTCTGATAGACATTGCAGTTATAATGCTATTGATGGTTGATTTGGGATGATTTTAGGAAACATTGATATATCGGAAAGTTTGGTTTGGTTTTCGGAAAGGGTAGTGTAAGCTAGTATTCAGATTGAGAGTGATGTCGAAGAAATTTGCCACTTTAGGATTATTCTCAAAAACGATGCTCAAATTATAAAAGTCCTTGAGAGATTCTCTAAGGTCCTTCTTCATTCTTTCAATCTGAGGATTTGAATGATTAGAGAAGATGAATAATGCGTCATCCCAATAAATCCCTTCGGATAGAGATGGGAAAAACCGCTTAAACTTGTCTAACAAAAATAGACCAACAATATCCGTTACTTGAGCCGAGTCCGATGATTCCATAGTGATGTCGAATAAAATAAAAGAATGCGATTTAGACCAGTGGTGCTTTCCATAATTTATCAGAGTCATTCTTGCTGCTTGAATAATATCAATATCTAGATTCGATATTTCAACAAAGTTCCGGGCTAAAATGATTGCTTTATTCAGTAAGATGGGAGAGATCAAGGAGTTGTAATTCGAAATATCAAATTGTACAAATGACGATGAGTCATCACATTTAATTGTGTGAAACCTATATAAAATAGCATTGGTAGATTCCCATAAGGGCAACATCGTCCTTTCTCTTATCACTGGAATAATTCTATCCAATATGGATTTGCTGATTCTACCCAAGTCAAATTTAGTTGGGCAAATTAATCGTATTGACAGTTTGGCAAGAAAATCTTTTTAATGGGCCTTTAGGGTGCAGTGCGGGGGCTTAGGATCATAAGGTTGCGTGCAGTCAAGGATTCCTAATTCAGAAATTAAGTCGTAGTGTCTATTATTAATGTCGGCAAGAGCCGATTTCTTGGCGATTTTGTATTTAGCGTGCAGCTCTTTGGATATCAATTTATCCTAAGTTTCATAAGGCACTGAATAAATATTGCCTGTTTTATCAGAAAGAATGTGTAGATTAGGATCTAAATGTTGGGCTTTATAGATATAAATGAGTATATGAAGATTTGTATGTGTTTGGTCTTTCTGTGGATTTTGTGATGCTCCTGTGGTTGTTGCTCGCATTGCCTCCCCTCGGATCAAAAAGTCTTAATATATTATTATATATACATAATATATTATATATATTATATATATATATATATATCTATATATATATATATATATATACATATATATATATATATATATATATATATATATATATATATATATATATATATATATACATATATATACATATATATGTATATATTGTTATATTCGGAATGGTCATTTCGCCCGTTTAGCCAATAAAAACACACGCACTATATATTTGGTGTTACTTTGCTTCAGTGTTACTTATTTTTTTACATTAATCTAATCTTATTTCGGCCAAAGTTCTTCGTCACACTCCTGTGACCGCATCAGTGGTCTTTTGTTTCTTTTTTCTTATTTGTGTCTCTCCTTACTAAACGTCAGTAATTTTGTATTTCTATTGTGTGTCTTCATTTGTGCATGTTTATATCTCTATGTGCGTCTATGTTTATTTAGTGTGTGGGGGGGATGCCTGTAATATTTGTATCTTCTGTTTATATACGTTGATGTAATTTGTTTTGTTGTTGTTTTTGTTTATTCTTATTTTGTTCATGTGTTTACATCCACTAATTATCATTACATATGCTTGTAAGTATGTATATATGTATAAAACAATACTAGTAATAATAATAATAAATAGAAAAAAATATAAAATTGTTATTTATTTCTATTTGTTAATTTATCTGTGTATTTATTATGTTTTCGGGATCCTCTACCGTCATATATTGTGGTGTGTACTAGTGTTCCATTCTAGTTTTGTATTCAGGCTAGGTTTATTTTCTATTATATGTGTAGCTTCTGTAATTTGTCTGATTGTTGCATCTGTTCTATGTGTGGACAATATTTTAATTTCTATTGTTGTTTGAACCCCTGTGTTCCTGTTCGGCGTGTTGTACAGAATCGATGAGCTTTTACCTTCCTTGAGTTGTCTCCAATGACCATTTACCCGCTCTCCTATGCTTATTGCTGTTTCCCCTACGTATGTCGTTGTCTTATTACTGCATCGTCCCTCTACACATCTTATACTATAGACACAATTTCTGGCTTTACAGGAGTGTGACGAAAGAACTCTGCCGAAATAAGATTACGATTAATAAAAAAAATAAATAACACTGAAGCAAGTTAACACCAGATATATAGTGCGTGTGTTTATATTGGCTAAACTGGCAAAATGACCATTCCGAAATAACAACATTTGTTTCAACACACGACTTCACATAAAAAATCTTGCACAACAAATACATAAACGTATATATATATATATATATATATATATATAATATATATATATATATATATTGGTAAAACGGTAAGATAACAAAAGGAAAAGAGACCTCAATATTATGTAAATAGAGGAAATTTATCTATACAATAATATGTTACATTACTGGATAGTCAAGATAAAACTCTGAGTTTCAGATGCCAAAGTGGAAATCCCACACACCATCTCTTCGGTTATCTGGCTATTTCCAGATAACCGAAGAGATGGTGTTGTGGATTTCCACTTCGGCATCTGAAACTCAGAGTTTTATCTTGACTATCGAGTAATGTAACATATTATTGTATAGATATATAAATAAATATATATATATATATATAGTATGTATGTTATGTATGTATGCATATATGAGGAGGCAAAACTATATAAAAATTTGTTGTTCACGATGCACCTAAATTTGGATTTTTTTAAAAATAACCTTATTTGAATTGTTTTTAAATAACCTTTTTTACATACATACCAAACTAGTTTCAACAATACTTTTATCAATGGTAAAAATTTAAAATAATGAACGAGAATAACATGTTTCAATGTTTACAAGTTTCAGTAATATGAAATATGATTTAAATATTCATAACATTCAATAATATAAAAGATGTAGAAGATCTTGTTTGAATGCATAAAATTCAAAAGATCGATAAGAAATGTATATCATCAGAGTTTCGGCCATACAGGGTAAAGAAGGAGAAAAACAAGGGAGAAATTGAAATAGTGGAAAAAGGGAAATCTTTGAGCACAGTCCCTGTGAATCATTGTCCGTCGTGTGCAAGGACTTTTGCTTGTAACGGCGTTTTTTGGAATTGGATGTGTTTACAATTATTTCCGTGAACCGATCTGGTATTTGATTCATTAAATTACAGGTGACGTCTAAGTTTTCTAGTGGGCAAGATTGTGGTCCTGCCTGATTGACGTCCCTGTGGGGGACGGTCATCAGCCATTCCAGTTGATTGATTCTCTTAAAGCGTTCGGTTCTGATCAGATCTAAAATTTCACTGATTTATGTGACAACAGCAACTGGTGTTTATATGGTGGTATTGTATGGCGATTTGGATTTGCTATTTCGAAACCCGCGTTGAAGACTGGTACTAAAGATTTTTGAATTATGTCTGTTGCATCTCGATTTTTTATTGTGGAAAAATTGTTTCTTTTTCCTTTTTCTGTTTAGTGTTTAAACAGAGGTGAATAAGAGAGAATGAATTAAACGATATTCTTTATTCTAAAACACTACCATTGTATATTGTTAAGATGATATAAGTAATATATAGTGCATGGATCAGTGGTTAGAGCGTGGAGCTTACAATCATGAGGTTGTGAGTTCGAATCCCGGACCGGGCTGGGTGTTGTATTCTTGAGCAAGACCCTTTATTTCGCGTTGCTCCAGTTCACTCAGCTGTAGAAATGAGTTGCGACGTCACAGGTTCCAAGTTGTATCAGCCTCTTTGCCTTTCCCTTAGATAGAGAGGGGAGGCCTGTATGCATGGGTGACTGCTGGTCTTCCATAAACAAACTTGCCGGACTTATGCCTGGGAGGGTAACTTTCTAGGTGCAATCCCACGTCAGTAATGACCGACGGAGGTCTCAACTCAATCCTTACCATCTATCGTAGGTGTAAAATATGCTTTTAGGTGAGTATTTCAATAAGTTCTACGTTGGATCATACTATCATTTCACAGACACATGTTCCACCTTTGATGGCAGTGATCACACATGATATTAACCCAGTATTAACGATACTGGGCTTACAAGAATAAGTCCCGGGGTCGATTTGCTCGACTAAAAAGCGGTGTTCCAGCATGGCCGAAGTCAAATGACTGAAACAAGTAAAAGAGTAAAAGAGGGAGTAGTAAGAGTATTTGAAAGATTTAGGACTCTACTCCATGGAGCGAAAACCGGAGATGTATTTATGATATGTGTGGAAGTTACTAGGGAAGCTGGTATCAAACTTTGGAATTCAGAATTATACCAGACCCCGAATTGGACGTCACTGCACTGTTCTAAAATTCCCAGATCTTTCATTTAATATTAGGAGAATGTACTGCAATAGTTTGGAGTTCAAGTGCTCACAGATAGTTAACAGATCTGAAGAGTGGGTTTAGATGTTTCAACATACGACTTGACCTCTTGCTATACAAGTGAACCAATATCAGGGCAGGAAACTCAAAAGACTGCAGCGGTAGCGAACTCTGGCAATCCCATAAACTCGGCCAGTCGAAAAGTGTTTACACTGGTGGGGCCCCAGCATCGACACAGCCTCAGGGTTTAAAACATATAAAAGAATAAAAGAATATATATATATATATATGAATGAAGGTTTGAAAATGCAATTTTAAAAGATGTTTATTTACTTGACCGGTTTCACTTTTTTACAAAAGATTGTCAAAAGTAACATGTAAAAGCTGTTAGGTACTGATTGTCTACAATACATATACGCATTCTTTGATAATAATATGAACATTTAGATAGTATATAAATGTACAATGAGGGAGATATGTTAGTTTGAACTGACCTGATTCCGCATATTATCGTAAAAGCTTTTACGATAATATGGGGAATCAGGTCAGTTCAAACTAAACATATCTCCCTCATTGTACATTTATATTCTACCAAAATGTAACCTTTTTGAACTTATAATTTTCTGTGTGTATATATACAGATACAATACCAATTTTCCTCTGAACTTTTTAATAATTCTTTCTGTAAACTGTTTTTAACATTCTCTTTTTATTATCAAAGAATGTATATATGTATTGTAATCTTTTGTGTACCCAATATTTTAATGAACTTGTCAAATTTCTTTTATATTTTCCCAAGATTTTCCCTTGTAAACTGTGTTTAACATATTCTTATTATTATCAAAGAATGTATATATGTATTGTAATATTTTGTGACAACCAGTACCTAACACAACAAAGATTTTACATGTTGCTTTTGACAATTCTTTCTAAATAACTGAAACCGGTCAAGTAACTAAACATTTTTAACATTGCATTTTCAAACCTTGTTTCATATATACTTCCACTCGTGCGGTACCTTACAACTCGAAACATTACGTACGACAGTGGTTCTTACGTAATGTTTCGAGTGTATGGGCGCACGAATAAATCACAGCTTAATCCAGAGCATGTTCATCATATTTTTCCGACATCCTCGGTATTGTGTTGGGAGATTATTCAGCGAGGACGTTTGGGAAAATGACCGGATCTGGATTCGCGAAGTATTGAATTTTTCACGACAAAAATGCACCTATCACCTCACTCGTAAGTTTCTTGCCAAAAACAACATGCTATCGCTTCCGCATCTGCCCTATTCGCCAGATTTACCACCTGCTGACTTGCATCCGTTCTCAAGATGAAAAAATAGCTCAGAGGTCGAGATCAAGAGCAAACTTAACATCATTGTCGAAATCTAGAGGTCCTCGACTCGCCTATGGAAAACTACTTCCAGGCCGGATTTCAAAAGTGTCAGAAAAGCTGGGGCAGTTGCATTATTGCTCAGGTAACATGAGTTACCTTTATTAAACATAGCTCGTTCAGAAAATTTATATATACGACGGGTTTCCTTCAGTTACCGTGAACCCAAGTAACTAACATACACGAGTTTGTTTGGTTTGAGACCAGATTACACGGAGAAGAACTGAATACAGAAGCAAAATTCTTATCACACAGCCATGCCAATGCCTACGCGTAATCACCACACACCACACCACACACACACACACAACATACAAATACCACACACACGTATGACGGAAATGGAAAATGGATTTTACTTGATACATTAATCATTACTGCTGTTTCAACCGGTCTTCAATCGGCCCCTCATGAATGAGATAATGGTCGATTGGCTGCGGTGCATCTTTCTTTGCAGATGCTTCTCATCAGTTGACATTTCAAAAAGTACTCTACTCAATAAACTCGTTTTCACTTGGTTCGATTATAATGTATTTCGTTAGTTAATAATAATAATAATAATAATAATAATAATAATAATAATAAATAATAATAATAATATAAAAAAAAAAATAATAATAATGATAATAATAATAATAATTTTAGTACGAATAAGGTGAAGAAGAAGAAGAAAAAGGAGAAGGAGAAGGAGAAGAAGGTGAAGAAGAACAAAAACAATGACAACAACAACAATAATAACAACGAAGAAGTCGGTGATGAAGAAAAAGTAATATGAGTAGCAAAAAACAGACAAGATGGACAAGCAAAACAATAAGAAAATTTGGGAATGAGGATAGAAATGATAATAAAAATATATCAACATAAGTAAAATTATCAGACATACACACAGACACAAACGTACGAGGGACACACCAAACATTCTTTTATGTTGTGGACGACTAGCTACATTAACATCCTTCCTAAAGAAATTGAAACGGCATATGCAGCCATCACACTGGACAGTTTGACCAAATTGCCCCAGCTGTAGCTCACTGTACAAATAGAAAATGACGACTACCAACTTCAGCACGTCATGTAATTGTAGAGTTTAAAATAACTCATATTATTGAACCAGTATCTCAAAAGAGTGAGGATGAATATATTTCTATACGTTCTTCTCTTGAAGTGAGTATAACTCTGCATAAATATATATTTCAAAATATACCCACCTATAGACACAAATACAAACATAGAAATTCACGTGCAATCGTACACTCATACAGAAAATGTTAGACATTTATGCAGACACATAGAGACACAAACACTCATAGACACCTTCATACACACTCTAACATGAAAATAGTAGCAGAACATTAGTTAGAGATAGAGAGAGAAAAAGGAAGATGAGAAGACATTAAGTTACTAGAAAAATTTCTTAAATAAAATAATATCAAAAAACTTAAGCAACTTACATTTGAACTAAACTTTGAAGGTTTTGAAAGGATCCTTGTGGGATGGTTGTGATCTTATTATTATTGAGATATCTGAAACATAAAACACAGTTCAAAAGAATGAGTATTAAAAAGATTTCTTATAAAATATTATTAAATCTTGTATCTTTAGAATCATATTAATAAAAAGAGGACGATAATGAAGAAAATGGCCGAGATGTTGATGATGATGATGAGGAGGAGGATTGCGATGTTGATTGTAAATGTAGTAATAATGACGGGGAGAAGGAAAAATGATGATGATTATTATCGAAAACGATGACAAACGCTACCGATTAATTGGTGATGACGACGTTGATTATTATGATGTTCATAACAAAGGTGAGGATGATTCTGCATGCTAGAAATAGCAGAGTAAATGAGGGAAGGAAATAGTTATGATGACAAGATAAATTATAACGATTAGTGAATACAAAACTATGATTAGCAGAAGGACTATGGATATGATAGCGCTGAAGATGATACTGATGATGATGATGATGATGATGATTATGATGATGATGATGATCATGATCATGATGATGATGTTGATGATGATGATGATGATAATGATGATGATGATGATGGTGACGAAGATGACGATGATGATGATAATGATGAAAGATATGATGGACATGCTGATGATGCTGCAGTTTCCTTGCGGAAAAAATAACAGCTGAAACTAATTAGTACATGGGTAATATTTTATTTCGTATATTTTCAATTGTTTATTGCTATGGTTTGTGTTTGAGTTTGATCTGAGAACAAATAATATTTTGTGGTGAATGGCGATTGACGTATATCTAGCATGTTGACTGTCCACTTTTAGTGTTCAGTCCTTAATTGGTAATATATATATATATATATATATATATATACATATATATATATACGCACACACACACACATATATATATATATATATATATATATAGACACGATTATGCATTTGATTTGCAAGAATTTTGATGTTAAATCGTGTGTTGAAACAGATATTGTTGTATTTTGGAATGGTAATTTTGCCAGTTTAGCCAATAAAAACACACGCACTATATATTTGGTGTTACTTTGCTTCAGTGTATTTATTTTTTACATTAATCTTATTTCGACCAAAGTACTTTCGTCACACTCCTGTGGCCTCATCAGTAGTCCTTTGTTTTTTTCTTTCATATTTGTGTGTCTCTCCTTATTAACGATCAGCCATTTTGTATTTTGTATTCCTATTGTACGTGTCTTCATTTTCGCATGGGTATACCTCTATATGTGTCTATGTTTAGTTAGTGTGTGTGTGGGGGAGGTGCCTATAATATTTGTATCTCATGTTTATATACGTCCGAAAGAAATCTGGCCGAAATAAAATTTAGATTAATGTAAAAAATAAATAACGCAGAAGCAAAATAACACCAAATATATAGTGCGTGTGTTTTTATTGGCGAAACTGGCAAAATGACCATTCCTAAATACAACAACAATATATATATATATGTGTGTGTGTGTGTGTGTGTGTTGCGTGTGTGTACATACACACATCCACCTATATATACCTTATCAAACCCTGATGTATAAACGCACACACTCACTTCCAGGCCACACATATATTCCCACTTTCTTACACAAAGGCAAACACAAATTGCAAGACAATATGAATTGTATAAGAATGAGGGTAAATAAAGAAGATAAGAGAGACATTTAGTTTGTGGAAATGACATTGGATGACATATCGTGATCTTCTTATGAAGAAGATGACTAACATAAGAGAAAGATGATGATGAAGAATAGGCCGAAGAAGAAAACAACGATGAAGCAGCAGCAACAACAGTAGTAGTGGTAGTAGTAGTAGTAGTAGTAGTAGTAGTAGTAGTAGTAGAGAAGAAGAAGAAGAAGGAGAAGATGATGATGTTGATTATGATGATAACGATGATGAGCAACAACAACAGCAACAACGTTAAAACAACAATAAGAGAAGTGGCAGAAAATGTAGGAGCTGAAGAAAAGAATGATGTAAAAAATAATGAAGAAACGAAGGAGTCTGTCGTGAAGAAAACTTAAATATAATATTTCTGATCTTATAATAATTCTGCTTGTCATTATGTTAATTAGTCCGTCGGTAACGCTTTCTCGTGATTAGAGAAAAAGAGGGAGAACGAAAAAGAGCGAGAGAGAAATGTCCATGACCTGAGGTAGAAGGAACGTGACTGTAATGCTTTCACGTCATTAGTTGAATGGAAAGAGAGACCAAGAGAAAGAAAAACGAATGAGAATACGAAAGTAAGTCGAAGAGTGGGGCAGAAAGAGAAGGAGAGGGAGAAAAGGGGAGACAGAAAAAACCGAGGGAGAAAAAGAGGAAGAGGACATGTGGTAGGGGGAAGGTGATATTTATTACGTGACGAAAAAGTTAGTTGAAGGTAGTGATATTGAGGAGGGTTACGAATATAATTTTAGCAGAACGGTGATGTTCTGATGGTGAGATTAAAGGAAGGCAGATAATCGATAAAAAGATAGATAGATAGAAAAACTGTAAAAAATGAGAGAAAGGGGAGTGAGAGACAGTGGTAGTGGTGGTAGTGGTTATGGTGGTAATTGTGATTGCATAATGCAAAGTAACTTTTGAATTGAACTAAGTATTTTATATCCCCTATCACTTAACGCATGCTCATAACTGCAATTCTGTTAAATTTTCACACTTATTTACAGTGTCAAATGTAAGGCGTATATATATATATATGAATAAATTATTTATATATTATATATATATATATTATATATATATATATATATATATATATATATTACAATTAAGAAATATACACATTATAATTAAAATATATATATTTCAATTAAAATAAAGTTGGACACAGTAAATTCCATCTCTGCAAGATTCCAGTTGATATTGTTACTGCTTCTCATACACTCTGCCGTTAGTTGTGCTTTGTGATACGGCGAGATAGAAATTCGCAGTTTACGGTTATTTGGTCCTTGTTCCAAAGCTGTGCTTATGAAATAAGCAAATTACAAAACTTGACTGAACAATGGATAAAGGAGATTAGAAGCTACTCGCGAGAGGGCTAGGCACTACAGGCAGCAGATAAAAGAACAGCGGTAAGAAACCAGAGAAAGGGACAAATGGTACCAACAGATGAGACGATCTGCAACAGACTAAGAGCAACGCAAGGCATAATTGTTGTGAGAGAGAATGCGAGACCAAGGTAGAAGACAGGATGAGGAAGAACAAACACAGTACAAGGAACAACAAAGATTGATATTTCAGCGGAGAATGGAAAACATGAATGATATGCAGTGTGCGCAGTATCAGGACCAACAGAAAAGCGTAATGTAACAGAGAAGGGAGAATATGGATGATTTGGAAAGGGCTGCTTGTCTCCAAGGTCAAACAGAGAGACATCAAGATGGAATTGCAAGTATGAATGCTGAACAGGTGTTAAGTTTGCGAGATGAACAGGTGCAACGAAAGCGTGAAGCAAGACATGGACTACCACTGAACAAACACAATAATCCTAAACGAACCTATCGTATTGGTGATATGTACTTATATTGCGAGTATTGTGGAGCACTGAACTTTAAATATGAAAACTTCATGTTCTGTCACAATAATAAAGTGAATTTTCCTCCACTGCAACTAAACCCTCAGACATTGAAGCGTTTGTCTGAGAAAATTACCAAGAGTCTGCTTCATTTCGAAAACAAACATCAGCAATTACAACTGCATATCTTCCTTTACGTCATTTGGTGTGAAACTCTCTGTGCCGCAAGGAAGAGGTCTACATTGTTTCTGTATTGTTGTGGAAGGATTCCGACAACCTTCCAATTGACTAAAAGGGAACTGACACATTCCTATTAAATAGACAACTGTCGAGTCTTCAGTAATTAATTGGTAAATAGTTCACTGTGAGCCATTGACAGAGAGTGTTGGGTAATCGATTCGCGTCGTGTAAATACTTCCTTTCCCCCTTGTTCCTTAAATTAACTCTACAGACAGAAGCAGAAGAATGCCAGGGAACACGACGCAGAAAAAGGGAAGAAAAAGATTGCTCTCATATTCCAGTGTCTCCACCGTAACGGATAAGAAATAAGAGAAAAAATGTCAAGAAGGAGACCATGTTGTGGTCTACATTTTAAAAGTAACTGCCCGTTTAAAATCCAAAAACGAAATTTTATCAAAACGTTTCAGTGAAAGAAGTTCTCTGCTAAATAGTTGAGGATAGTTTTATATTTTGTCCCAAAACATGAAGATTTCGTCACCTGTGCCGAGGCTGTTAACGGAAAGTGTAAATAATTCAAATTATATGTATTAAGATGCTGTTCAAATGCATATTTTTTGTTTAAGGCCTAACTGCAAGCAAAGATGGAAATATATGTTCACGGATGTCAACAAAATTAGAACTGGACAAAAAGTAACTCTACAAACAGAAGCAGAAGAATGTCAGAACTACCCGCAGAAAAATGAAGAGAAGCGACGCCCAAAACGAAATTGAAGAAAAAGATTGATCGCATATTCCAGTGTCTCCACCGTAACGGATAAGAAATAAGAGAAACAAATGTGAATATCGAATCCATGTTGTGGGTGCGGTGGTCAACATTTTAAAAGTAATTGCCCGTTTAAAAATATAAAAGGCGTCAAATGTGGCAAGATAGATCATAAAAAAATCACACTATAGAACAAACCTGGAAGACCAAAAGACGAACAGCCTCAAGGGAAATTTGTGGACGTAAAGTTGCAACTAGTTAAGGGCAGTGATATCTCGATAATTAACACAGATACATAGAAAAAAAAGAAGACCTAGATTAAAAGACATTTCGAAAATTGCAGGTGGTATTCAGGAAAATAATTCATTTTAATGGGCGTAATGATAAATCACGTTCCATTTCGTTGAAAAACCTTAAAAACCAAGGTTTTGTGTTGAATAATATCACAAATTTATCGGAACACTGAACAGAATTGTTTAATTATGGGAACTCCCCATAAATCTTTTCAGTAAAAATGTGAATGGTTTTCTTGCCAAATACAAATAAATCGTCGACTATTTGTAGAAATAATTTTAAAAGATTTTTTCTGAAGTTCTCTCTGATAAATTAGATCTCAGCATCACAACGAAAACGAAGTTCCAAGTAAAAGTAAATGCCAAACCGGTATTAAAATATAAACGAACTGTAACTTTGGCATCGTTGGAACAGATAAACTTTTGCATCGTTAGAAACAAATAATCAAAATCAGAGTGTATGCTGATTTTTTCCACTGGTTTAAATGAATGTCTTAAAACGTTCCACTACCAGCTACCTACCCTGGGGGATATATTTGTAAAATTAGACGGTGGCAAGGTATATTCTTAATTCGATATCTCTGATGCGTACCTACATATTAGAGTAGACGATGAATGCTATAAATACCTAAAAATTAATGCACATATATACACAACATGTTACTATGTGTCTGAAATGTCACACCGGTGATTTTTCAACAGCTTATGGATGCAGTGTTAGCGGATAGTGAATTTGCATTTCCATATCTGGATGATATACTCATTAAAAGCGAATCACGGGATCAACATGTAGAGCACGTAATATATATGTTCGAAAAAATTAGGGATTACATTGAAAAAGAAAGCGTGAATTTTCTTCTTAACAAAAATAAAATTGGACAAACAATTGAAAGAAATGGACGAGGACCAGATCCGTTGAAGGCAGACGCAATTAAATACATGCCCCCCCCCGACAAATATAAGGACCTTACATGATTGCTTTGGAGACAGGCTAATTATTACCAAACTTATATTCTAAATATGCATAGGGTAAGTGTTACAGTAGATTATGTATTTAAAAAATGTCAATTGAAATTGCTCTGAAAATTGTCAAAGGGAATTCGACGAAATTTTAAAATATTAACATCTGATTTGT
Source organism: Octopus sinensis (assembly GCF_006345805.1). NCBI lineage: Eukaryota > Metazoa > Mollusca > Cephalopoda > Octopoda > Octopodidae > Octopus > Octopus sinensis. The sequence continues at coordinate 2,323,327 of NC_043025.1, forward strand.
TGTTAGCACGATTCTGTAGCGGAGAATGTTGTAACTTCAGATGCCTCTGAATACTGTACTGGCGCAGTAATGCTACATAAATAAAAAGATGGTAACATGAAGGCGGTGGTTCTTGATATCAGCAGAAAATATTACAGCCAAATCAAAAAAGAGGCTCTTGTAATTATTTTTGCAGTAAAAATTGCATAGATTTTTACACGGCAGAAGTTTTTGAATACAGACAGATCATCGTCCGTTATTATCAGTATATGAGTAAAAGAAATAAATATCTAGCCGTACTGCTAATAGGCTGCAGCACTGGGGTACTGTATTATTAAACTATGAATTTAAGATAGAGTATATACTATCTAAAAAATTAGGACACGCTAATTGTTTATCAAGACCGAGTTCAGAAAATGCTGAACCATTTGAAGATACCGTGATTGCTACTTTGCGAGCGGAAAATGAAATTAAATGCAAACGGTATAACTCCATGCGTGAACTGCTATTTACGTTACAAGACATAAAATTACAATTGGGAAACGATATATTCATTACAAAATGAAAGAAATGCAGAAGTGTTAAAGAGATAAAAGATATTCGAGCCTATCACGAGGTGTGACAATGTGCTGATGTATGCACAAAGAGTCGTAGTGCCAGCCACACTACAAAAGCAATTACTAAAGGAATTTCATATTGAGTCAAAGGGATTTCGATAATGAAATCGTTAATGAGAATTTAGGTATACTGGCCAACAACGGACTGTAACGTTGAAGATATAGTGATAGTATGCAATACGCTGTTCTCTAGCTCCAAATACACCCTTCACGAAATGGCACCCGTGGCCAAAATCACTTAAGGTTTCATATCACTTCATTGTGGGGGAGTGTTTTTCAACGTTGTCTGAAGTGCATAAATGTAGAAAGCCGACATCTCTGGTAACAGTGATATTCGATCTTTGTCAGAAAGATCAGATCCATCTTTGATCAGCCGATACCGAGTGAAAATATAAAAAAAGGAACAATATTTCAAAATTCTTCAAGTTAGGTGACAATGTTTTTTAAAGTCATATAGATATCGTAAACAAGGCTGGGAGGATGGTACAATTATTAAATAAATTGCAAGAATGATATTCCTGGTAAAAGGTAAAACAATTATCGAACATAAAAGACTTATTAACCAACTTAAAACCTGATTCAAGGAAAAATCAGACAAAAGAAGTGAATTTCTCATGAAAAAATTGCACGACACGTTTGAGGTACCAACACAGAAACAATTTGTAATTACACGTTCTTGCACCAGAAAACGAAACGAATGGAAACACAAGAATTGAGCCCTAAGCATAAGAGATATTAAAACTCTGAGCGACTTTAATTCTCAAGTGGAGAATTTAGGGGAGACTAATTCTATAAAGGGGAGATGCTGTGGAAAGATTCTGACAACCTTCCAAGTGACTAAAAGTGGTCTGACACATTTCCATTACATGGAGAACTGTCTAGTCGTAAGCAATTGATTGTGAACACTTGATTGGTAAGCATTTCCCTATGATCCGTTGGCAGAGAGCGTCGAGTCTCACGTAATAGTAATCGTATTGCGTCGTGTAAACAGCTTCGTTCAATTATATATCCAATACCAGGATATAGAACGTATTCAGGGCCAAACTTAGCACAACACTACGAACTGTCAATGGTCGCCTGCAGTACAGTCAGTTGTATATTATTAATGCATCAAAGAGTGGAAGCAAGTCAGAACTCCCAAAGCTCTTCTCAAAGAATGGGTGTCATGTGCAACAAGTAAATCCTTAGGCTGAGTTATATGGGAACATGCACTTAATTGAACAACAAAGAGATGGAAGTGCCAGGAGTGAAATGTACAATTACGAAAGTGTGAAATACATTTCAAAAGAACGGGATATATAAGGCGCTACAATTTTCCCCTAGCAATGAAATAAACTGCACCCTGAAAACCCTAATTGCCATGAGAGAGAAAATAATCTGCAGCGAAATAAGACTTTTGAAAACGATATATCATTGAATTCTGAAGGATATGGTGGACAGACATGTATTTGATGTAAGAGTTACTCATGTCCGTGTCATTTAGTTTCAAAAGAGAGGACTTCCACACTGCCATATGCTCGTAGACAAAGTGAAGATCAGAGATGATATAGACAGAATGGTACCAGCAGAAATTTCTGATTCAAATGATGACCCCGTCTTACATGATTTAATTTTAAAAAATTCATGAGACTTAGACCTTGTGGTGTTGATAACCCCTCATCGCAATACATGGGGAATGGCTCTTGCCAAACAAAGTTTCTCAAGAACAACAGAAATGAGACACTACTAAATATTAATGGATATCCAGAGTACAGGAGGCACAATAAAGGGATCACATCACAAGTTGGATGCCATTCTTTTAACAACTGGTATGTCGTTCCATACTATGCTTACCTATTAAAGAAATTCCGAGCTCATATCAACGTTGAAGTTTGCTCATCTGTAAAAATGTCAAGTATATATGCAAGTATGTCTAAACGGCGGTCGTGATAGCGCTTCAGTTGAAGTAAGGAATGATGCAGTTGCAGAAGTGGACAGACTCAGCAACCCCAAGGCTAAATCAGAAATTATTTTGCGTGTTGATATGTTTCACCTTCTGAAGCCATGTGGAGAATGCCTACGTACAAGCTGCATGACTCGTCCCACACTGTCTACAGTTTAGCAGTTCACTCTCACTGCATGGTTCAAACTGAATGAGCACGATTAACGGAAGTACTTGTACCCTAACATTCCTATGCGTTATGTGTTTAATGAACGTCCAAAAACCATGAACACTCAGGAGAAAAATCAATACCATCGGCTGCAGAATGAACACAGTGAGTCCTAAGGACGTAAAAAAAATTTCATTTACGATTGCTATTTCGGATGTTCCAGGTGCTGAGCGCTTTGAGAAGTGAGCACTGTAGGAGGTGAAATCTATGCAACATTTAAAGATGCGTACATATGAGTTGGTCTCCTCCAAAATGATGAGGGTTTGGAGCATACTATACTTGAAGCTGCTGCGTATCGGATGCCATTTCAGTTGCGTATTACGTTTGCTGTCCTCTGAAACTATGCAAATCCTTGCAATGTTCTTCGCCTCTGGAATACTGACAAGAATTCTATGATGGAAGATTATGCTCACCGAGGGTTGAATGCAGACTCTACACTTCATAAATTCTGTGTTAATTGAAAATGGCATTAGCTGGTTTAATATTAGCTTCTTGAACCAATTGGAATGTAACGGGTTGAGCAGAAAGATGACATGAAGCACCCACTCATTGCAACCCTTACCAACGAGAAGAAAGGGATCGCCGATGCAGTCATTAAAGACATTGGAAAGAAAAGGTTGAGGTGAGATGCTGGAATCTTTCTATTTCTCTGCTGATGTTCCCAGAGGCTGTAACTTCATAAATTCCACTTCAATCCGTACACTTCTGTAAATTTCTTATTTACTTTTGCAACGTTTTGTGTTTTGTGTTTGTTGTTGTTGAAGGAATTACTGATAAATGTAATTTCATAATTTACTGCCAGGAGTAACTTCAAACATTTCACTTAAACCCCGCGCACATAATTAATTTCCTAAAAATTTCTTATTTACCACATTTGTTTTCAAGTAACCCTCTGTTTTAATTTCCGGTTTCATAGGATTATGCTTCGTCATTCATACGTACCATCCTTGCTACATTCACCCATCTTTCTAAAACATTCATAGACAAAACTTGCCTCTCTGCTCTCACTTTTTTTTCAAGTGATACTTGAAGAGATGATACAAGAAGATGTTGAGAGATTGACCAGAGAGGAAAGTGTTTGTCTCCAATCCTTTCATACGCGTCCACCAGATACATTATTTCGCCATATGATGAAAATAGCTCTTCCTTTCTGCTTGAAAGAAAGAGGCGTGACAATATTGACGATAGACTCGGCTGTTTAACCGACTCGTCCCACACGTGACAGAAGTTGTTCGACATAAGCCCACAGTTCGGAAATGTTTGGACACTGCACGAGTGCGTGCAGAAACTTTCGTCATTCTGACCGCATCTCGGGCAGGTCGGCCCCGTGTTCCTCGAGCCGTGTCTGTAGAGCTTATCCCGAAGGAGTAGCGCTTCTCAGTAGCACTGCCAGGAAAAGGATCTCTGGATGCTGTGAATGGGCGCTGGCCCGAAAGTCGTCCTGAACAGGCGGGTCAGATATTCCTCGTCGACGTCCAGGTTCGCCCCGAGCTCGTCGTCCCACCTCCCCTCCACTAATCCCCTATAGAATGCTTTGGTTGTGTTGATGTCACTCATGGTCGACCCGGGACGGCATAGTTGCTTGACAGCAACGGGACACTCGCGGTGCCATTCGCACCTTCTCGGCCTCTTTTTGATCCACGGCTGCAGTTCGGTCATGGAGATGAGTTCACACCTGTTCACCGTCGTCTACGTAGAGCCTGAGATTTCGCAGTCTCAGCGCGTGTCTGCGCATCATCAACCACGGTATGCCCAGCCCTCCTTTTAACGGGTGTTGACAGCAAATGTATCGCCTGACCATCGGGACGCATCCTTTCCTCAAGACGCGAAAGAGAATGCGTTCTAGTTTGGTGCTAGTAGGGTCGGGACAAGGCACGACGGTCAGGCGGTTGTAGATGACGTACGCGATGTACGAGTTCGCCACCTCCGCCCGACATTTTAGGGACAATTTTTCTCGGCCCATTGCCGGGCGAGAGTGGCCACCCTGCTCATTATCTCGTTCCACTTTTTCTCCATTTGGAGGTCTCGCCCAAACCAGACCCCGAGAAACTCGACCGGACCGCCGTCCAGCGTCCCACGACGGAGGCGCTGGTGGACTGCATGGGCTTGCTTCTCCAGGTGCCGAGTCGCAAGCCCACTGATTTTCCCGGTTGATTACGGCTCCTGTCACCGCAAACGTAGTCTTTCAGTGTCTCACCGACATGCTCGACATGCTCGTGGCTAGACACTATGACGGGTCGTCGTCCGCGTATGCCGACACGCTCGTCACGAATCCCAATTCTCGGTGGATGACCCTCATAGTTGGCAGCTTCCGTAATAATGGCTCGAGAGTCAATGCGTTCAGAAGCGACGAGGGAGGCATCCCTGACGGACATAACGTGCAATGTCTAAAGGTTTCTATAGAAGTCCATTTACACGAATTACCGTACGGATGCTGTGTACAAAGCGGCTATCCAGCCGCGGAAGACGGGACCGAATCCAGCCTCAGAGGACAGCTTCCAAGTATCGATGGTCTACCCTATCGAAAGCTTTCGATTGATCCAAATTGATCTGCGCTCCACCCGTACCAGATTCCTTAACTACCCTGTCTATGATGTAGCGCATCAGGTGGCGGTCGTCATGGATGCTCCGGCCCGGCACGGCGCACGTTTACGCCTTGTCGACCAGTTTCTCGATGACAAGCGCCAACCTCTTGGCTAACACATTGGCCAAAATTTTCAAGTCTGCATTCAGCAGAGTAATGGGCCCAAAGTTATCTATAACATTCCCCTTGTTTAGATCTTTCTTCAGCAGTGTTACGGCTCCTCGGATCACAAAACCAGGAATGCTCCAGTTTTGCTGCCAGTTGCAGTACACCGCTGCCAAGACGTCTCCAAAATGTCTGGCATACAACTGTAAAGCTCGTGGTGTAGACAAACAAAACCCGTCGATTTGTCTCTCGAGCATTCTGCTATCGCGTCCTGCACTTCCGCCGCCCTGATGGCACCTTCGCAGCGCCCTGCCTCTCTTGTCGAGAATCGTGGTAGGCTGTGTAGGTAGGTACCGAAGTCCACCCTAAGTTCTTGCTCGCCACTAGTCCCGAACAGTCGGGCAAAATGCTGTTGGAAGGCCTCACACATTTTACTTGGCTCGAGCAATTCGCGCCCCTGTTCATCTACCAGAGACTGAATGGTGCCATTGTTGCCCTGTTGCGCCTCTGCCACCCGGGCTTCTCTCGCGGCTCTAACGCCTTCGATCATTAGAGCACGCATCATAGATCTGACAACACACCCTTCGTGTTTGTCGTTGAAGTGTTGGTCGAGGGCCAACCTCGCCGCCAAAACGTCGGATAGATAGATAGATAATTTAGATAGAGCGAGAGAGACAGATAGAAACATACAAAGATACATACATACATACTTATATATACATACATACTTAGATAAAAAGAATAATTTTAAAAATCGGTATGCTAATCACGTAGCCATCTTCCGACATCAGGACACAAGCAAAGCTAAGTTCGCTGCCTATTCTTTATTAACATTTTGTAATCTTTCCAGCCCTTTAATTTAAGAGCTAAAAAGGATTACACTTTCACCTTTTCTACTTTTTCATTTTTAGATTTTTGTGTTTTCATTTTCTTTTTTTTTTAACTTTCTACATTTTCTATATGCTATATTCTCAGTTTTCTCAAGTTTCTTCTCTTATTCATTTTTCTTTAGTTCGTAATGATATGTTGTTTGTGCCTGGTGTATTTGTTTGAGATATCCCCCAACATATGAAACTGAACTTAAAGTCAGGTACTGTGTCCATTAAATAAATAAATAGTATAATATGTTGTTGTTCATTCTCGAGCCATGCCTGGCTCATAAGGGACGGGGCACTGGACCTCTGCCGGTGAGCTGCTAGAAGTAGGAGGAAAGAGTGAGAGAATGTGGTGGAGCTGAGGAGTTCCGCTCATAAACAAACATCGCATAATCTGAGATTCGAAACCGCGATCCCTCGAGCGCGAGTCTGCTGCTCTAACCACTAGAACTTCTGCCTCCATATATATATGCTCATGTGCCTCCATATATATATACATATATACACGATGTTGGACCCGGCTTTACTCGTGTTTTCCGTTTAGAAGTTAAGCCCACCTCTGACCTTGTATTGAAATCTTCTACATTCCCTCTACCAACTGTTACCAATTAAGATGTTATATCTGATTCGGCAGCCATTTTACCCGCTTAACGCTTTTGACATACTCCTACATACTGGACCGTCTGAAATAGCAGTGAAACGTTTGGGTGTACTTCGAAACTTTGATTGTGATGTCTGTTTATTTCTCCCCCCTGAATGTCATTCTTGGTACAAAATTAAGCAGTGTGTCCAATCTGAGTAAAATCTAAAGAAAAGTGGTAAGGTTATGTCATAAAATAGAATCCATGTGACCATTTACATGAAAATATTCCATTGACATTTTAATCTCAATACGTTATATAAATAACCGACGTTTTATATGTCGAAGTGCTTAATTTTACTCACTGTTCAATTTTCTTCAAAATCAGTTCATTATTTTATTGTGAATGATTTTGACGATTTCTGCCTTTCATAATTTTAATTTTAATGTCTACTACATGAATCAGGCCTAAACTTTACCTAAAAGTCGAAGTTCATCAAAAATCGGATGAATGTGTAAAAAGTTACAGCATAAAATACTAATCCTATGGGTGATTGCATACAATAAGCCGATTGATATTTTAAAACGCAGTTATCGATTTTTTATCAACTCTTCATCTGGTATCAACTAATGGACATGAACTGTAATCACGTGTAAAATTTCTACAAAATCTTTTTAAGATGTCTGTAAGGAAATGCTTATGTACATTATGCCCTTTTCAGCTCTTTTGAATTAAATAAATACATGTCCCGTATTCCTCACCAATCATTTACCTACACTTCTTATTTCATTAAAAGCGGATGAAAAATATGTAATTTACGGCCAAAAATATAACCCCCATGGGTATTTGCACGCAAAACGTCTATTGATTTTATAAAACCACTGCTCCGGCGCAATTACCAATTTGTTTCTCAACATCATATACTGATATCAACTCACTGCCATGAGCCTTGCTCACTCATCGACTTTCATTAAAGTTGGACAAAAAATGCAAAAGCTGCTGGGAAAATAACATCGTTATGGGAATATGCGAGGTTAATGAACAAAATTTTAAAATGTCGCCATTGTTTTCAAATTAGGTTTCACATTTTGTGTGAAAAAATGTGTGGATCACAATGGTGATCACCGATTTCCAAAATTTTTCTGTTAATACTTTTGTTAATGCCTCGTTAAAAAGCATTGGCCAAAATCGGTACCGCTTGGGATTGGGGATTTGAAAAAAATGAAAACACATTCAAACAATTTTTAAAGACCTTCCTGCCATCATTTCAAGCGTTGCGGTGAAAAAAAATTGAAAATCTTCACCAGAGCGAGTGCAGGAGTGGCTCTGTGGTAAATAGCTCGCTTACCTCATTGAGCATGTGCGAATCAGAGTTGTGTTTGATACTGAAACTATAAAGACGTGTTTTTGAAGCCGTCTTAAATTGAAGATTTTTGAAACTCAGCTGTACAGTAAGAATTTTTGGGGGTCTAGTGGGGACCTGTTGTCTACCGCAATTATTTTTTGCAAACAAGAAGTCCTCACTGGATTCTAGTCTACCTGTAGCTGAGCGAATATTTTTTCACTTAACTGTGAAAATTATTGTTTTTGTGGGCGTATCCTGCAGCAAAATTTTTGTTTGAGAATCGTGTTGTCCAGGAATAACTCTGGGAATTTTTAGAAAAGATTTCAACAATATTGTTCCTGTAAGGATTACCTATGAGAAGAAAATTGGAATGATTTGCGTTAAAATTTTGACCTGGGAGTACCAAGTGTCCTTTACTGTGCTTTGAACTGTGCTATGTCTTAACCCTCTTTTATTAAAAAAAGACTCTTTATTGAACTGTTAATTTTTTCTCCTTCCTTTTGTTTAGACTTTTTCTTCTTCTCTGATCCTTAATTATTTGTATTTTATGAAGTGTTTTTGGACTTTTTTTTAAAAGAAACATGGCAAAGAACAATGGAAAGTAGGTGGAGTGGGAATTTATACCACCCAAAAGATGATTAAAAGAACTTGAAAGTAAGACGGTGGTTTGAGGACCTACTCTAGGATCCTCGACTCCATTGATTTTCAAAAAATATTAGAAACAAAAGAGAGATGGCAGAATTAAGCCAGCTATTAAGTTTATCACTCGGAGGTCAAATATGCAACCGTGTGTGGTACTATTTTACTTCCCAGAAGTGGATTGTGATTTTGCGTGCCAGCTCCTGGAAGGCAATGAAATTTTGTTTCTTCCCACTTATTGTGGGAAGAAGTTGACGAGGGCTTGGGTTTGCGGCTTTCACCCGGTGCTGAGCCCGAGTGGATAGGAGATACTATCCGCCGGGGTTCTGGGTGGCAGTAGCACCAAGCTCTTCAATGCAAATATTCTGCCTGCGGCTTACTGGGAGGTGTCAAAAGCTGTTTTGACCTCTGGACCAAGTCAGCCGAAAGTCTGGTATTTCCAGACTTTTTGAGAATGGCTGGTCGAAGTAACCGGTGGATGCTTGAGGGAGCCCCCCCTCCAAGTGTAATCGGTGCCTGGAGACCGCCATATAAAAAAGAACTGTCCTCAACGCCAAGCAAAATCCTGGAGCTGTTAACGGAGACCTCTGTAGAAGAAGGAATGCAGGCGGCGAAGAGACAGAGGATGACTCAAAGAAGAGCCGCAAAAGGAGAAGGTGAGTAATAATGGGTGCTCCACCGAAGGATTATGGAATGCGGGAGGGAGAGGCACATGTTCCGGTCACGGACGAGATGCACCCTCCCCCAGTCAAGAAGCAAAAAGAGGATAAAGGAGAAACGGGATATTGCTGACAGTCGGAGACATGGAGCCTCATCGGTGGGGGTCGTGCCACTGGCGGGGCGGCGTGGGTAGACACACTTGGTAAGAATTGTTCCGCCAATGGTAGGAATTGACTACCTCGACCCGCAGGAGGAAGAACTGCTGTACTTCTGTTAAGAGGGGAGTGGTGAAAAGGTGGGTGGTAGAACACTACAAGAGGAGTACCTTTGGCCTTCGCACGTAACCGAATGGCCTCCGCAGATGGCTGTGGAGTTCATAACGTTGCGAATGTTTCATAGGCTGGGGGGGACTAAAAGAGGGAATATCACTCGTGGCGGGTGACGCAAACTCGGAGCATACCTTGATTTTAAAGCTAGCATGGGCGATGGTGGAGTACACGTACCAGCGATGAAGAGGATTGACAAGAGGTTGAAAACCCTCAGTGTTATAATGTGTAAGATTTAAGAGATAAAAAGGGAAGCTAAGAGAACATGGTGGTAGTGGTTGTGGGTGTGGTGATAGTAAGTATTTTATAATCCCCTATCACCTGAAGCATGATCAGAAATGCAATTCCATGAAAATTCACACTTATATACAGTGTCATATGTACGGCGTATATATATTTTACAATATATATATAGATATATATATATATATGTGGAGGTGCAATGGTCCTAGTGGCTTAGAGGGCAGCGGACTTGCGGTCGTAGGGTCGCGGTTTCGATTCCTTGTGAGTGTATATGAGCGAAAACACCTAAAAGCACCACGAGGCTCCGGCAGGGGGTGGTGATCCTGCTGTACTCTTTCACCACTCTTTCTCCCACTCTTTCTTCTGTTGACCTGCTCGCTTAGCCAGCGGGGTGGCGTCATTTGAAGGCTAAAACAATGCGAACACATTGTGACCAGCGATGTGTAGCAACATCTGATGGTCTGGTCGGTCACATGATAATGATGATGGTGATGATGATATATATATATATTATAATGAAAGTACCAGGAGTGTAAATGTACAATTGCAAAAGTGTGAACTACACTTCAGAAGAAGGGATTATATAAGGGGTTACATTTTCCCACAAGAAATGAATAGCTGCACCGTGAAAACAGAGACATTCTTGTCTATCCATGGAATAACACCTGCAGAGCGAATCTTAAGACATAGTGCCATCTAGTCTCAATGAGTTATCCACTCTCTATTCCTCATGGAAAGTCCCGGATGCACTGTGGGTCTATAGTGGCGCGAAACGCCGAACATCGCCGCAGACGACTCACGATGTAATTTAGGGTTGCTGATTGCAGTACCTAGGGGACCATCAGGCCCAGTTGCTCGTAGAGCAGTACAGTGGACTTATGGACCTACCTGCAGAGAGGAGCTTTGAAAAAGTGAACACTGTAGGAGGTGAAATCTATGCAAGATTTAAAGATGCTTACATATGACTTGGTCTCTCCAAAATTATGTTGTTGGAACATG
>NC_043025.1:2334529-2404529 GCF_006345805.1 Octopus sinensis
GTAAATATTATGCTATCCCGTTCATTTCAAATATATCCTTAAGGACAGTGATGAAACCCATCACTGTTTCACTGAATCACCCATAGGATTAATATTTTATACAGTAACTTTTACAGAATTCAACCGATTTTGATGAGCTTTCACTTTTAGGGAAAATTTAATTTTGAAGACATGTAGAAGAATTAAAATTAAACTAGTGCGAGGCGGAAATCCTCAAATCATTCACAATAAAATAATGAACTGATTTTGAAGAACCGTGAGCAAAATTAAGCACTTCGACGTATGAAACATCTGTTATTCATATAATGTACTAAGATTTAAATGTCTATGGGATATTTTCGTGTAAATGGTCACATGGATTCTGTTTTATGATATTACCTTACCATTTTTCTTCGGATTTTGCTGAGATTGGACACACTGATCAATTTTGTACCGACAGTGGCATTAAGGGGAGAGAGATAAAGAAACATCGATCAAATCGACCGCAGACTTATTCTTTGTAAGCCTAGTACTTATTCTATCGGTTTCTTTTACCGAACCGCTAAGATACGTGGATGTAAACACACCAGCATTGGTTGTCAGGCGATGTTGGGGAGACAAACACAGACACACAAACATATACATACACACATACATATAAATATATACTTACATACGACAGGCTTCTTTCAATTTCCGTTAACCAAATCTACTCACAAATCTTTGGTCGACCCGAGGCTACAGCAGAAGAAACTTGCCTAAGGTGCCACACAGTGGGACTGAACACAGAACCATGTGGTTCGTAAGCAAGATACTTACCACAAAGCCACTCCTACGCCTATATATATATATATATATATATATATATATATACATATATTGAGAGAGAAAAAAGAGAGAGCGAAGAAATATTTATTTATGCAATTAAAAGTTATACTGATGGTTTAAAGTGCAGATAATAAAGAGATGCGCTCAAACTGTCAAATTCTTAAAATACGTAAATGAAGAATGCGAAAAAGTGTTGTATGAGCAACTGAAGAAAATTTTATTTGTAATAGAATGTCATAAGTGAAATTTACGTTATCACAAACAGTAAACACATATCAATTATTAGTCCTGAAGAATTATGCAAGTTCAGGTGAAGTTTCTGCTGATAAATATGTCTCGATTCACCTGAAAACTTATGTAATTTTTAAGTGTTTTTAAAAGATTTCCCGTCTGGAGAGATGGAGCAGCATAAACAGAGTAATTATTTAATACACTAGCAGCACCCGTAGCAATTCCGCGGTAAATGCGAAAGTTTTAAGATGGTTGTAAGTTTATGTGGAGACATAAAAATTAGCGCTCCTTTAAAAATTGTATATTCTACATAATTGTCGTTTTAAAACACCTTCAGTCCTTCTGGATAAGACGCTCTGCTTCTCTTGGTGCCATTGCCCATTTGGTTTCATTCTTTCTGTTGTTCGATTACATCGTCTCTCATCTTTGGTTTATAAACAAATAACATTTTTCAAGCGAGCAGACGATTGCGCTTATGCGCATGCTTTAAGTAATAGGTGGTATTAAAAAAATATATCAATTAAAAACATTACACTCTTCACACACACTCACCAACGCAACCTCCACCACCACCACTAACACCACCAACACATTCATCATCATCATCTCTCTCTCTATCTATCTTTCTCTGCCTTTCTTTAATCTCACCATCAGAACATCGATCCTCTGCTACAATTCTGTTTCTCACTCTCCTCTATATCACTACCTTCAACTAACATTTTTAACCACGTAATAACTATTACGTTCCCCCTACCACACGTCATAGACGCTTCTCTTACCCTCTTTTTCTCTCCCTCCTTTTCTCTCTGCCTGTTTTTCTCTCGCTCTTCACCTTACCCGCTTTTTCCCTCTACTCCATCTTTTCTCTCGCTCTTCGCATTTCCCTTCAATTCATCTTGTAAAAGTGTTACAGATGCGCTATTATTATCTAAAAAGAATTCTGCTTATTCCTACTGACGGAGGAATAAGCCGAATTATTATTAGATGCTCATGAAAATCATAAGAACTAATTTATGTTCTAGGCGATTATTTCCAATTAAATAGCTTGCATCACTTCAAGTCTTAATCAAAAATTCAAATACTAAAGTGGATCGATTCATTCGATCAGTCCCATTTGTCAACAACGTTTTCACCATTTGAGAAATCCTAATGTAAAGCAAATAGCAATGTTTTGTTAATGTTATTCCTCAAACCTCGTAAATCTGAAGATGTGAAATAGCAAAGTCAATGTTCTGTTTGATAAGTTAGGTATTTTCATCTTTCATAATTTAAGCGTGAATTGAATGAAATCTGAGATAGATACCATGAACGTTCTGTTTAAGCTGCTACAGGCCAACATTTACAGGAATGATGAAGGGGTTAAAGTGTTTAGCACAGAGGATCATACTGAAAACGAACTGATGTTTAAGATCGAGGAGCAAAGGAATAGACGAGTGAGTCGGTAGTACCTGCTTGGTGGGGTCAAGAGCTCAGCAAACTCCTACAAGAATCTGTAGCATGACAGTGACAGTGGCAAAACAAAGAGAAGAGATATCCTGCCTGCGAGATAGCTGTTAGAGTATGTCTATTAGGGATAGAGTAAAATTTAGCCACGTCACCCTTCTTTCGATGCAATCCCGGATGTGTATCACCGTTCCAGATGTAGAAAGATTTCTTCATTGTGTGCTTCACTTGAGCATTGTAAATGGTCCGAGGTTTTGGCTGCAAAGAGAAGGATTGGACTTTAAAATACCGTACTAGCTATGCAAAGTATCTACTTTCGCCAAAAAGATCTTCACTGCTAATAATGCCCAGCGAAGGTTACGTTTTCAAGTAACATTGTGAGGGACACTTGCCTAATCTTCAGCCCATTACAAATGGCCGTGTTTCAACACCATGTCCACGGCTATGCTGTATCTTTTCTCTGTCTCTACTGGTCTATTTCAGTGGTAGTCTTAAAGCACATCTCTGTTCAAAACCACCATCTATTTCTTTGAGTGCCGTTAGTGAAGTCCATATTCTCTTAAACATTCTTCAGTTGAAGAATACCATCTTTTCTCCTTCCCTCTAGACTTGGTCATCCTGTGAATCGGTTTCAAGCCTGCTTTACTCCTATTCGAAAGAAAATATGAAACCTGTCAGAATTCAACGGTAGGAAAATATAAATCCCCGTTCTTGGTGTATAAACAATTTGAACTTTATTCAAGACAATACTTTGGAAATATCGTCAGGCGAACGAAATAACTGGAGATGAACAGAATCCGAAACGGACATCAATTTAATATGATCACATCAGAATTTTAAAATAATGGATCCACAGAATGTCTTTGATTTGTTTTCGAATAAACCAGTTTATGAAGAACGTACTAATATACGTAGAAATTGCATTGTCTTCAAACCTAGGATGTTTTGAAATTCTACTGAAAAGCTAGCAAATATCTCTAAATTTCTACAGACATTATTGTTCATGTCTATTTTTTCATGAATTTGTGTTTGAATGGTTTTCATTAGTGCTGAACCTCAATATCCCAGCATCGTATTTAGTTACATGATTTTCTCCGGCTGAACTAAAGACTGTTTATTCACATTAAAATACCCTGGGACTAATGCTCGCTGCGGCCATTATTTCATTACCCGATGTTTACACCAGACCTTTAATAAAATAATCGATAAACCATAATAGACATTCGTACTACATTTCCCAATATATTTCCCTGAAATATGAGGAAAATAGTGAAAATTGAGGGTTTGGGTATCTTGAAATCTAGACTTGATGCTAAAAAATAGATTCCACATTTGAATTCAGCAAAATTATTTAATAGAGAGGTACTCTTCTATAGCTTGTTGTTGCATATGAGGACTTGATTTCAATTTCTGCTCGGAGTATCTCAAGAAGATTGTGTGGTGGAGCATGTATGAAGTTATATGGCATACTTGTTTTGGAAGTTCAGCTGATGATCATAATATCCCGGGATCAATTCCTGAAATGAGTGACGTTATTACTTAGATCAAGTCATTTCATTTCACGTTGCATCAGTCTACTGAACTTTAAATAAAGTATCAACCGAGAGTTAGTTGTGATAGTTAGATACAAGGGTGGGCAATACGAAAGGATGTCAATGTCAACTCGCGACTACTTCGATAGCTAAAACACTTAGTAAAATTAAGGTGCATGTTATGAACTCGTATTCCATAGCGAATTATGTCCAGCTATGAATGTGTGTGCTTTGAGAGAGTATACTGTACGCGGTAAAGTGGCGAACAACCTCCAAAGATAGGGTTAGGGTTTGGGTATGGTGAATATGGATAAAACATTGCACTGGACCGAACATGGATTGCACTTTGGCAAGGCATAGCAGCCATACTTCATTCAATTTACGCATAGAGATGAAGCCATAGGAAACAATATGACTGCCGTAGTCTTCGTTTGAAACTCATTCATTCACCAACGGTAAGATAGACATGATGCTTGAATGAAGAACCTGTGTCATGTCAGTGGACAGAACCACCATGTTTCCAAACAGTATTACTGCTGACGTCTGCGGACCTAGCAAACTTAGGTGTTATTAAGCTACCGAATTGCGTAAATGACTTATACTAAAATCAGTTATACTAAATAATCTCGTATCGATTATCGTTTGGATAACCAAGAGGCACATTAAACTGTGGAACCTCTTACGGCGCAGCTTTCGAAAAATAATCTACAGACCTAAGCTGAAATCTCATCTGAAAGGAAGTGTCTCCAGGACCCTTGTTACAGTCTCCTTCAACTTCTTCAGCTTGAGGAACAATTAAAAATCAGAGGGCGGGACATTTACATAATTTATTCATAGAGGTTTTTTTTTCTACGTTTCGTGTGTCTTTTCTGCCCATTAGTAGGATCACCAAGGATCTGTGAATCGGATCTGTGGATCAGAGAGAGAGAGCATTTATTTGAATATATATAAATGTACATACACACACATACACACCCTAACATATACATATATAAATGTTTATAACAAATAAAATTTTAACGAGTATATCTTCAATTTATAAGTATATATATATATATAGCGAGAGAGAGAGAGAGAGAAGCGAAAGAGAGAAAGAAAGAAAGAAAGAAAGAATGAAAGAAAGAAAGAATGAAATAAAGAAAGAGTGAGAGAGACAGAGAGACAGAGAGAATTAAGAATTTGAATATACAAACTCAATCCCATTATTATCATTATTAGACTGTATATCTACGTCACCAAAAAATAAACTGTTACATCGGTTGGGACCTAAAGGACTTTTAGCGTAAAACCTACCATCTGAAGGATGCAGCCTTGCCATTCGCTATGTGCTTTAATATTATATCCCTCCTCTTAATATACATATATATATATATATATATATATATATATATATATATATATATATATATTGTTTATCACCAGTGACCTAGCACAAAAGACGAATTAGTCATTAGACTCTACGTTATTCATATATAAGTACATTAAAAGGCTTCCAAATAAAGAAACAAGTACTAAATACACAGGGGGGGGGATAAATTCATGAAATGGAATGAAAATCAAAAACGTTAACCATCTCAGCTAATCCTGTACTGCAGTTTCATCTTCTTTTTAGCAAATGAATAGAATTCATCTGCTAAGACCAGACTCGTCAGCAGGAAGCCTTTAGAAACCAAGGTGTACATATCGCTAGAAGCACGTACAAATCTAGCGATATGTATACTCTAACTTTTCAGACCAGTACGCAGACGCAACCTATACCCGGCGAACAGAGGGTATGCCGGTAAAACTTTACTAGCAAATTTATCGAGCAACATTTATAACATAGTAAATAGGGTAATAAAAATAAATTCTTATTACCAGTGACCTAGCACAAAAGACGAATTAGTCAGTAGACTATACGTTATTCATTTTGAGCTCCTGGCTCAACATTCTCATCAGCTCCTCTCTGCAGGTAGTCCATAAGTCCATTGTACTGCTCTACAAGCAACTGGGCCTGATGGTCCCCAAGGTACTGCAATCAGCAACCCTAAATTACATCGTGAGTCGTCTGCGAGCGGATGTTCTGCGTTTCGCCACATGTAGAATCCCACAGTGCCATCCGGACTTTCCATGAGGGAATAGAAGTGGATAACACATTGAGACTAGATGGCACAATGTCTACGCGATTCACTCCGCAAGTGAATTCCATGGATAGACAAGAATGTCTCTATTTTCACGGTGCAGCTATTTCATTGCTTGTGGAAAAATTGTAACGCCTTATATAATCCCTTCTTCTGAAGTGTAGTTCACTCTTTCGCAATTGTACATTTACACTCCTGGTACTTTCATTATAATATATATCTAATTGTAATATATATATACGCCGTACATATGACACTGTATATAAGTGTGAATATTTCATGGAATTGCATTTCTGATCATGCGTTAGGTGATAGGAGATTTAAAATACTTACTACCACCACTAACACCATCTCTCTTAGCCTCCCTTTTTATCTACTGATATATATATACATACATATATATATATATATATATATATATATATATATATATATATATATATATATATATACATATACACACACACACACACACACATATATATATATATATATATATATATATATATATATATATATATATATATATATATACATATATATCTTTTTTTTTCTTTAATCTCACCATCAGAACATCACCCCTCTACCTAAATTATATTCATAACCCTCCTCAATATCACTACCTTCAACTAACTTTTTTATCGTGTAATAAATATTACGTTCCCCCTACCACATGCCCTCTTCCTCTTTTTCTCTCTCCTTTCTCTTTCTCTTGGTCTCTCTTTGCATTCACCTATCACGTGAAAGCGTTACAGTTACGTTCCATCAACCTCATATCATGGACACTTCACTTTACCTCTTTTTCTCTAATCACGAGAAAGCGTTACCGACGGACTAATTACTCCCCTCAGTCCTCCTTTGCCTCCCCATCCTCCACAACAAGCCCCCAAAAAAGAATTATAGAGGATGTTTTCATCTCAATTAACAAAAAAACGACAGTCTTATGAGTGACTTAATGAAAATACCGAACGCAGAAAGAATGGAGACGTACCGGATATTATCAAAAAATACAGAGGTATTCAAAATAGACGTAATGAACTCAAACATTCTAAAGAGCCAATACCCAGGGGACATAGTCGGTCCGCGACACGACTTAGACGAGACACTGTTTAAGGCGGACTTCCCCACAGGTGCAACAGGAAAATAAGAAACACGGCAAAAGGGAAGCAATGTCTCGTATTTGTGTAGGATGCATAAATGTGCGTGGCCTGATGACGAGCTGGAGGCAAGGGCGCCTCCTAAACGACATCAGGTCACGGGATTTAGATGTTGTTGTTGCCACAGAAACCCGGTTAAAGGGGCCAAGAGATCTGCTCCCGCTGTTCAACGGTTACGAGAGTATTATCTCTCCGAACCCGTCGAGCGGCGGAAGCGGAGTGTTGGTCCTGGTTAAAAAGAACCGGGTTTCTGAAAAAAAGTTGATTTTTGCAGATCCGGAAGGTAGGCTGGTCGTCGTTGAGTTGACGTTCAGCAGTCGTAAGACAATCAGGCTGGTTGCGGTTTACGCACCCGCCGGAAACGGGAAAAGTGATTATTTTCGGAATCTGGAAAAGTTTCTGAGTACATCGTACCCTGTAGTAATGTTAGGTGACTTCAACACAATCTGCGATGTGCGGGTAGACTGTGAAGGCTCGCAAACAGACAGAAATAGAAAAGGAAATGCTTGCTTCCTGAGTCTACTAAGACGTTTTGAGCTGGTAGACCCATATAGACTGGAACGTCCGGACGCTCCACTGTGGACGTGGTCAACAAGCGACGGATCGTTAAGGTCATACGTAGACAGGATATTAATTAGGAAGGTAGATAAGAACCTAGTTAAGAGTCCGCAAACTCCACATGGTCAGCTACAGTGACCACAAGATGGTCACCTGTAGGCTAGACGTAGATAAGATAGATAGAGGTCCTGGTTACTGGAAACTTAATACGTCCCTTTTGGCGATTAAGGTGTACGGGGACAAGATCAGGTTAATGATCCAGAGGGCTTTGACCGGTTCCATTGTTAACAACAAATGGTGGTATGCCCTCAAGCGAGCCATAAAATACGAGTCCATTAGATATAGTACAAATCTCGTAGCTAGAGAGGCTAGGAAAGCAAATTCACTAGTTAAGGACTTAGAGGAAGCAATGCGAACTGGCAATGCAGACCAGGTGAAGGTCAAGAGACTGGTTCTTAACCAGCACTTCGAAGCCAAGCACATGGGTTGCATTGTCAGGGCTAGACAACGCACAATGGGGAGCGAAGGTATCAAGGCTGCAGGATGGGCCCGAGTGGTGGAAGCCCAACGTGGCAATGATGCTACAATTCGATCTCTGGCAAACCAACAGGGTAAGTTGACAGACGAGCCCGAGGAGATGTGTCAAGCTTTTCAGGACCACTTCGCCCAGCATTTTGGGGGGAGCCGCGGACCGGATAGGAGGAGGGGCCTTACGGACCTCCTCGACGGGCTGCCGCGCCTCTCGTTGCAGGACGCGAAGTGTAGTGAGGAGCCGATCACACTTGGGGAGGTAATGGAGGCCATGGCGGACTGCGGTGCGGGTAAGGCGCCGGGACTGGATGGTCTACCCTACGAGCTTTATAAAAGTATGCCGGACTTGTTCGGGGACTTACTGACGGGCGTCTACGCAAACTGGCAGCAGAATGGGTTCATTCCCAGATCTGTGCGCCGGGGAGTGGTGACGCTAATCAGGAAGGACCAGAGCAAGGGGGACGTAATAGATAATTTCAGGCCCATCACTCTGCTGAACGCAGAGCTGAAGATTTTGGCCAAAGTGTTATCGAACAGAATGGACTGATTGGGAAAGCGCAAACGTGCACCGTACCAGGCAGAGCCATTCAGGATAATCTCCATCTTATTAGATACACGTTAGAGGGAATAAATAATGATCCCGGCAAGAGAGGGGCAGTGGTCCATTTACACCAGTCAAAAGCTTTCGATAGGGTCGACCATCACAACCTGGTGCCTGTTCTGGCTCAGTTCGGCCTGGGTCTTGGCTTCCTCAGGTGGATCATCGAAATGTATGACAACGTCGACTCGGTAGTTCAGGTGAACGGCTTCTTTCTAAGCCGTTCAAAGTCAAGCGCTCGGTCCGCCAGGGATGTCCGCTCTCCCCGCTTTTGTATGTAGTGGCTCTTGAGCCGCTGCTGCGAAAACTGAGCGGCATCCCGAGGCAACCAGGATGTGATATGTCGGTTTCGGCGTACGCGGATGACATCACTATCATCGTGACTGAAGTGGACCACCTACGTAAAGTAGACAAGGCCATAGAGGTGTACGAGACGGTGACAGGAGCAAAAGTTAATCGTGAAAAGTCGGTCGGCTTGCAACTCGGCACCTGGAGAGGCAAGTCGATGCCTCCAGACAGCGTCGTGGGACGTTGGACGGAGGGCCCGATTAAGTTGCTCGGGGTTTGGTTCGGTCCAGACCTCCAAATAGAGAAGAACTGGAGCGAGGTATCGAGCAAGGTGGCTGCAATAGCCAAGACTTGGTCTTGGCGGTGGCTATCCTTGAAATGTAGGGCGGAGGTAGCCAATGTGTTTATCGCATCGGTGATCACCTACCGCCTTGCCGTCGTGCCTTGCCCGGATTCGTGGTTGAGCAAGTTGGAGAGACAGCTCTTTCGCTTCTTGTGGAAGGGCTCGAAACCGCTTGTGAGACGCTCTGTCTGTTGTCAAAAACCGTTACAGGGTGGACTAGGTATGCCGTGGCTAATGATGCGCAGAAATGCGCTGAGGCTAAGGCACCTGTGGCTCCATCTTGGTAGTGAACGGGTGTGGTCTCCGCTGTCGAAACAGATGTTCCCCAGGTTCACCAGTTTCGGTGGCCGGGAGGGCTGGTATAATCACAGATCAAAGTTGGGTACGTGGTATACGGAGTGTCGCAAGGCACTCCGACTATTCCGTCGCTCGGGCAATGCCTGCGGCAGTGGTTCTACCGCTGTGTTTTATAGAGGGTTTGTAGAGGCCGGTAACGATGATACGCTAGGGGAAACTCTAGGTTTCGACGATGATCAGCTGGCCAGTCTGTTCCAACGTACATTCGGGCCGAAGACCCTGGAGAATTTCCAGAAGTCTTTGGCATGGCAGTGCTACCGAGGAGCCTTACCTGTTCGGGACAAGCTTGCAAGGCACGGTTGCCAAGTCAGCCCGACCTGTGTGAGGTGTGGTCGAGAACGGGAAACCGTCTCGCACGCGATCATGCAGTGTTCGGAGGTGGCAGAGATGTGGGTTTGTGCCGAACAACTGATGTCAGGTGAACGGAGAGTACAGCTATCAGCCGAATCTATTGTAAAAATCAGCCCACCAGATTTCTTAACGAAAGAAAGTAAGTTTTGTTTTCTCGCTGTGGTTGCAACTGCGAAACAGGCAGTATGGAAGACAAGGATGAAAGGGTTAATAACAGGCGACTTCATCTCTGGTTCAGGTCTGGTGGAATATTTTAAATTCCACCTGAAAAGACATATAGAACTAGAGAGGAGGAGCCTGAACAAGAAAGTTTTTGACGAAAGGTGGAAAAATGTGGTGAGTAAAAGGTCCCTCGCAAATACGAGATAGGTTGTAAAAAAGAAAAAAAAACAGAAGGTTAAGTGCCGTGGCGGGGATCGAGGGGTCCGTAGACCCGCCCCAATTCATTTTGTAAAAAAAAAAAAATTGTTCTTGTAATTGTCCCATCATTCGAACTCGAAATTCACCATGTATTTTAAATGACCCCAAATCGCATTTATTGTTGTAAATCATTCGTCATTGTGTTGTATGTTCTATGTCGCCCCCTGGTGGGTAATAAAGAAATCATCGCAAAAATCAACGTCGTCATCACCAATTCATCGAAGCCTTTCTCGTCGTTCTCGATAATCATCATCATCATTATACCACGAATCCTCCTCACCGTCCTTATTACAACATTTACCATCAACGTCGCCATCCTCCTCCCCCTCATCATCATCATCAACATCATCTCGGCCATTTTCTCCTTCACCGTCCTCTTTTTATTAATATGATTCTAAAGATACAAGATTTAATATTTTATCAGAAATCTTTTTAATACTCTTTCTTTTGAACTGTGTGTTATGTTTCAGATCTCTCAGTAACAATATAATCACAACCATCCAACAAGGATCCTTTCGAAATCTTCAAAGTTTACAGAAAATGTAAGTTGCTTAAGTTTTTTGATATTATTTTATTTACGAAATTTTTCTAGGGATTCCATGTCTTTTCATCTTTCTTTTTCTCTCTTTATCTCTAACGCATATTCCGCTACCATATTCGTGTGTATGAAAGTATCTGCAATTGTTGGTGTCTGTATGCGTCAGCATCGATATCTAATATTTTGTGTATGAGTGTACGATTGAATGAGAATATGTATGTTTGTATTCGTGTCTACAGGTGGGTATATTATGAAATACATATTTATGCAGAGTCCGTTTGGAAAATCTATATACACTTCAAGAAAAGATAAGAACGTATAGAAATATATTCATTCTCAATTTTTTTGAGATTCTGCTTCATTGATATGAATTATTTTAAACTCTACAATTACAAGAGGGGCTGAAGTTGGTAGTCGTCATTTTCTATTTGAACAGTGAGCTACAGCTGGGGCAATTTGGTCAAACTGTCCATTGTGATGGCTGCTTATGCCGTTTCAATTTCTTTAGGAAGGATGTTAGAGTAGTCAGTCGTCCACAATATAAGACAATGTTTGGTGTGTCCCTCGTACTTTTGTGTGTATGTGTAATGATATTACTTACGTTGATATATTTTTATTGTCATTTCTATCCTCATTCGCAATTGTCAAATTGTTTTGCTTGTCCATCTTGTCTGTTTTCTTGCTACTATCTTTTCTTCATCATCGACTTCCTCGTTGTTACTGATTTTGTTGTTATTGTTGTTGTTGGTGTTATTGTTGTTGTTCTTCTTAACATAACGAAATACATTATAATCGAACCGAGTGAAACCGAGTTTATTGAGCGAGGTGCTTTTTGAAACGTCAACTGACGAAAAACATCTGCACAGAAAGATGCACCGCGGACAATGGACCATTATCTCATCCGTGAGTGGCCGATTGAAGACGGGCTGAAACGGCCGTAGTGATTGACGAATCTTGTAAAATCAATTTTCCATTTCCCTCATGTGTGAGTATGTGTGTGTGTATGTGTGAGTATAAGCTTAGACGTTGGTATGGCTGTGTGATAGCAGTTTTGTTTCTGTATTCTGTCCCTCTGCGTGTACTCTGGTCTTCAACCGAACAAACCCGTGTATGTTAGTTAATTGGTTACAGGGTAACTTAGAAACTTGTCGTATATATACAAAGTGGTATCATAAAGTTCCCGGCCGAGTTACGTTTAATAAAAGTAACTTATACTACCTGAGTTATAACTTCATTTCCTTCGGAAAAGTCGACTTGCGAAATAAAACACAAATATGAAACGTTTTCCTTTCTTTTTTTCCTTTTTTTCACCGTTAACGTCACATATACGGCTCCAGTTCTAACAGATCAATTTCTGGGGGCAACACGTTGTACTCCATCAACGCTCTGGCCGGGTCAATTCAATCCCCGCACTATCTCTAAGTTTATTATAGGTTTCCCTATCGACCACAATGACCTTCACACTCTCTTGGTTCACGTCATTGGACAACTTTACCCTTATGAACTTTACGATTTGTTTCTCCACTTCCTTGTTCTTAGAATACATCACAAAATTCCATTTGTTCTTACCCCTTTTCGGTCTTCTCCTTTCTTCTTTTACTACTTTTCTTATTACAGGTTCCTCTATACTCTTCCCTGAATCTGAGACCTTCTCTTTCTCTGTCTTCAGTTTCTCCATCTCACTCTCTTGTAGTTGAGTTCTTGAATCTTCCGTCAATTCACCTGTCATCTTCATACTTACTTCCTCCTTCTCTGACTCATTGTCACACACCTTCTTAATTATTTTTTCACTTTCCTTTTCCGCCTCACTTTTATCATCTTTCTTTCTCGTTATCTCTTTCTTTCCCACCTCTTCTTTCTTCTTTTTCTGGTTAGTCTGTGGCGGGCTTACCCTACCGCTCCTCCTTTTTCTTTCCACTAGCTTGGAATCTTCTTCCGCTGTTTTCTCATTATTCTCTACTGTCAATGCCTGCTCGACACCCTCTTCAGTCTCTCTCTGCTCCCTCCGTGGACATCTCGCCTTCATGTGTCCCTCCTTGCCACACTCGAAACACACAAGCGGCCTGCCTTCCACCTTCACTCCCAGTGCAACACTATCTCCTCTGCCATTCCGTTCAAGTCCTCCACTTTAGCCTGGATTGTTAGTTCCAACCCACAGCCCCAGCAGCTTGTTTGCTCTGGTGGCCCTCAATATTCCAGCCTCATCCTCCATGTTGTACACAATGGCCGTCATCAGCCATGCCTCCTCCAGCTCAGGGGGCATCTGGCTCACCCAAACCCTCACCACACGTCCGCCGCAACAGGATGGCAGAAGAATCCATTCTTCTGAGCGGTCCACCTCCGTAGCATGCCTCATCGCTTCCTCCTCCGATGTGAAACTCACATCCACAGTTGCATACTCCCTGCATCCTGTTCCGAAGGTTATCATCCTTTCATGCCTTCCAACATCCTCTCGATCCCCTCCACAGTTGCTATCTCGATCCTTCCTGTAGCGACCCTCACAGTCCTGTATGTCACTGTCTTCCTCATAACACTGTTCACTAGCTCCTCGGGTGGTGTCAATTTCATCTCGCCTTCCCCCCTCAGCAGCCTCTCGCCAGCCTTCATCCTCCTGGCCTCGACCTCTACTTTAAAAGTCTCCAATGCTTCTCTCCCCGCTTCTCCTCCAGTAGCCCCCGCTGGCGCCTTCTCCATTTTCCGCAATGGGAAAAATCAACTCAACAAAACTTTAACGATATTAACAACGGTATCAACAACAGCAACAATCAACAATAAATTCACGTTCCACTCACAAATACAACTCAACTTCAACAACTCGACCTCAAAACAACACCTATCAACTACAAACTTCTCTACTCAACTCGACTCTACTTCGACGTCTAGACTTCTCCCTCTATATCTACGTATTGAGCTAGCCTACTTCATCGTCTGGGGGCGTCCACACAACACAAGTAAAAGAGAGAATATTGCTACATACATACATACTTGCATATATACATATATACCTAATGAAGAATCAGAGAATGGTTTCGGCGGCTTTCTTTATTCTATATCAATGCAATTGTGTCTACACATCACATCCGTAGTTCTTGATGAGACGATATAATTTACATCGTTTGTCATCACTACAGTTCCTTAAACGTGGAACGTAGGACTTATTGAAATACTCACCTGAAAAGCATATTTTACACCTCTGATAGATGGTAAGCATTACATAATTTATTAATTACATCATCTGAACCATGTACAATGGTTGTGAAATCATGTAGTAACAATTGTAGTTTTATGGAATAAAGAATATCGTTTAATTCATTCCCTCTTATTCACCTCTGTTCAAACACGAAAGTGAAAAATGAGAGAAACATAATTTCTCCACAAAGAAAAAACAAACGAGATACAACAACAGATATTCAAAACGCTTTAGTAGCAGTTTTCCACGCGGGTTTCGAAATCGCAAATCCGAATCGCCACACAATATCACCATACACATACCAGTTGCTGACGTCACCTAACTCCAGAACAATGAAATTTGACTTACAATCAAAATCGAACTTCAGCGAATACAACAAAATTACCCTTTATGAGAATCAAGCAACTGGAATGGCTGATGACCGTTCCCCACAGGTAAGCCAACCAGGCAGAATGAAAATCTTGACCACCAGAAAAATAAGACATCAACAAATATCAGATCCTTCACGGAAAAAATCGTAAATACACCGGATTCTGTAAAACGCCTTCACAAGCAAAAGACCTGTACACGTCGGTAAGAGAATCACAGAAACTGTAAACAAAAACCCTTTTTTCACTATCTTCATTTCTCCCTTGTTTTTCTCCCTCTTAACTCAGTATGGCCGAAACTTTGATACCCCACGTTTCTTATCGATCACTACTAACACTATTGAATGTTGTGCATTTCAGCAAAATGATCCACATTTTTTATATATTATTGAAACTTATGAACATTTAAAATCATACTTCATTTCACCGAAACTTATAAACATAAAAACATGTTTTTCTAATTCATAATTTTAAATTTTTACCATTCATAAACAAAAAATATTGTTGAAACTAGTTTGGTATGTATATTTATTTATTTATTTTATTTTATTTTATCTAGTTTCAGCTCACGAGCTGTGGCCATGCTGGGGCACCACCGTTTAGTATAAATATATTTATTTAAAAACAATTACATGTTTTTTCAAATTTAGACGCGTTTTCAACAACAAATTTTCCTATATACTTTTCTGCATGGAAATACAACGCCTCTTTTGTTATACTCTTTTCTCTGTTACCCTTTTACTTGTTTCAGTCATTTGACAGCGGCCATGCTGGTGCACCGCTTTTAATCGAGCAACTCGACCCCGGGACTTATTCTTTTGTAAGCCCAGTACTTATTCTAACGGTTTCTTTCGCCGAACCGCTAAGTGAGGGGACGTAAAAACACCAGTATCGGTTGTCAAGCAATGCTAGGGGGACAAACACAGACAAACAAACACGCACACGCAAATATATATATATATATATATATATATATATATACATAAATATACATATATACGATTGGCTTCTTTCAGTTTCCGTGTCCCAAATCCACTCACAAGGCTTTGGTCGGCCCGAGGCTATAGTAGAAGACACTTGCCCAAGGTGCCACGCAGTGGGTCTGAACTCGGAACCATGTGGTTGGTAAACAAGGCACCTCCTAAGCGTGACCTAGACAATTTCGAGCAACATCTTGAACATCAAATTTAAACGTAGAAAAATAACAATCAAACCCCACCTAACTAAAATCAATAATATCATCAAGAGTCTTCAAAAATACTCTGAAATTCTCTTCCAAGCCGTCAAACCCGGCAATCTTTATAATGCTCCTCTAGATAAATACCGAGAGCTAATACACAAATAACTACATAAATGATACCGTTTTGTACCAGTGTCCGTTCTAAAAGACATTTACATCAAGAATCGTGATCTCGTTTTTAAACGCGCATTAGAAGATAGGACCGGACGTTCCTTAACTCGCTCACTTCATATTAACGTAGAAGACCATAAAATAAAATCTGCCGAGAACCCTTCTGGTCGCCTCATTTGCCCCTTCAGTTCAGATATAGGTAAGATGAGCAAGATTTCATCAGACAGGATTATACCCCCAACTACACCTATGGACTGAAATTACTCAAGCCGTCCAGTCGTTTAATTCCTAAAGCCCTAAACATACTTTTAAATTCATCCAGATCGACATAGACCAAATTACTCTAGTGTATCCCCTATCCTTCTCAACAAAGTCCTCATTTTTGCAATGATACAATCTAACTTCTCTTGTGACGATATTGATATCATCTTGGCCGCCCGTCGACATTTGATAAAACTGAGTAATTCTAGGCCAATAGAGACATTCGGGATTCTCGCAACCGCGGAATCGAACAGATTAGAAAAAGACTAAGATATCTTTATAAAACGGTGGGCCTCTGCATCACTTTTTGTAGCAGCCTTAAAACTTCGAATTTCCTAGATGTCACCCTAGATCTACAAAGTCAAATTTTCAACCCATGCCATAAACTTAAGGGGAACCTCCACTACGTCAACTTTTCCTCCATCCACAACGCCAGTTGTCCTAAACTCTATCGAAGATATCGTATCAAAACGGATTTCATCACTGTCCGCCAGTAAGGAAATATTCGAACAATACGCTGAATATTATAATAGCGTGACGGTCATAAGAATTCGATCGAATATACCCCTATGTGGAACAAGCCTCCCTCAACTAAACTCGGAACCAAGAATACACCCGTCCTCCAGATAAAACAAAAAATATCACGCATAACCCATCGTCCTACTAGTCTCCCAAATTTTAAAGTAGTATATGATCTAACAAACAATCTCCCCACTCGGTGACCCTTGACACTAACACTGTCTCTGCTCGCCGATATCAACACCCGTATGCGCTTTCAAAACCCTTTATTTACTCGGATAAACCTATCAATAGGAATAAGATAACAAGAACACGTGAAGTTATCTGGTTTCGGTTCTCTAAAACATTCTTTTTTTCCCAACAGAAAAAAAAAACGAGGTATTGAACCCCTCACTATAATTTTTACAATTATTGGACTTAATATTCCATAACAAATAATAACATACAATAATATACAATAAAATATTCAATATACAATCAACACTAGTCCATTTACAAGTGAGGCACTGAGCTTCTTACACATTATAACACTGAGGTTTTTCAACCTCTTGTCAATCCTCATTATCGCTTGTGTACGTGCACTCCACCATATCCCCTGCTTGCTTTAAAATCAAGGTATGCTCCGAGTTGGCGTCACCCGGCCACGAGCGATATTCCTCCTTTAGTCCCCCCCAGCCTATGTAACATGCGCAACGTTATGAACTCCACAGCTATCTGCGGAGGCCATTCGGGTTACCGTGCGAAGGCCAAAGGTACACCCTTGTAGTGTTCTTCCACCACCTTTTCCACCACTCCCCCTCTATAACAGAAGGCCAGCAGGTCTTCCTCCTCCGGGTCCGAGATAGTAAATTCTATCGTTGGCGGCACAATTCTTACCAATTGTGTCTAACCCAACCCTCACCGATGGGGCATGATGTCTCCGACTGTCGGCAATATCCCGTTTCTCCTCTTCTTTTTTCTTCTTGACTGTGGGAGGGTGCGTCCCCTCCGTGACCGGGACATGTGCTTCCCTTCCCTCATTCCCAGAATCCTTCGGTGATTACCCATTATTACTCACCTTCTTCCATTTGCGGATCTTCTTTGAGGCATCCTCTGTCTCCTCGGCCGCCTTCATTCCTTCTTCTACAGAGGTCTCCGTCAACCGCTCCAGGATTTTGCTTTGCCGTTGAGGACAGTTCTTTTTTATATGGCCAGGTTGCAAGCACCGATGCCATTTGGGGGAGGGGGGCTCCCTCAAGCATCACCGGATACTTCGACCCGCCTATTCTTAAAAAGTCTGGAAATACCAGACTTTCGGCTGACAGGATCTAGAGGGTCAAAACAGCTTTTGACCCCTTCAAGTCAGCCGTAGGCAGAATATTTACATTGAAGAGCTTGGTGCTACTACCACCCAGACCCCGGCGGATAGTATCTCCTATCCACTCGAGCTCAACTCCGAGTGGCAAGCCGCAAACCCAAGCCCTCATCAACTTCTTCCAACAATATGTGGGAAGAAACAAAATTTCATTGCTTTCCAGGAGCTGGCTCGCAAATTCACAATCCATTTCTGGGGAGTCAAACATCAACCACACGGTTGCATATTTGACCCTCCGAGTGATAAACTTAATAGCTGGCTTAAATTCTGCCATCTCTCTTTCGATTATATTTTTTGAAAACGGCAATGGCGTCGAGGATCCTAGAGTAGGTCCTCAAAACCACCGTCTTACTTTCAAGTTCTTTTAATCATCTTTTGGGTGGTATAAATTCCCACTCCACCAACATTCCATTGTTCTTTGCCATGTTTCTTTTAAAAAAAGTCCAAAAAACACCTCATAAAATACAAAATAATTAAGGAAAAAGAAGGAAGAGAAAAAAGTCTAAACAAAAAGGAAGGAGAAAAAATTAACAGTTCAATAAAGAGTCTTTTTTAAATAAAAGAGAGACGAAGAGAGAGAAACAGTTCAAAACACAGCAATGGCCACTCGGTACTCCAGGCCAAAATTTTAACGCAAATCATTCCAATTTTCTTCTCATAGGTAATCCTTAACAGGAACAATATTGTTGAAATCTTTTCTAAAAATTCGCAGAGTTATTCCTGGACAAACACTATTTTCAAACAAAATTTTGCGGCAGGATACGCCCTCAAAAACAATAATTTTCCCAGTTAAGTGAAAAAATATTCACTCAGCTACAGGTAGACTAGAATCCAATGAGGACTTCTTGTTTGTAAAAATAATTGCGGCAGACAACAGGCCCCCACTAGACCCCCAAAAAAGTTTTACCTTACAGCTGAGTTTCAAAAATCTTCAATTTAAGACGGCTTCAAAAACACGTCTTTACAGCTTCAGTATCAAACACAACTCTGATTCGCACATGCTCAATGAGGTAAGCAAGCTACTTACCACAGAGCCACTGCTGCACTCGTTCTGGTGATGATATTCAAATTTTATTTTTCACCTCAACGTTTGAAATGATGGCAGGAAGGTCTTTAAAAATTGTGTGAACGTTTTGATTTTTTTCGAATCCCCAATCCCAATCGGTAACGATTTTGGCCAATGCTTTTGAACGACGCATTAACAAAAGTTTTAACAGAAAAATTTTGGAAATCGGTGATCACCATTATAATCCACACATTTTTTCAAAAAAATGTGAAACGTAATTTGAAAACAATGGCGACATTTTAAAATTTTGTTCATTAATATCGCATATTCCCATAACGATGTTAGTTTCCCAGCAGCTTTTGCATTTTTCGTCCAACTTTAATGGTTTTATAAAATCAATAGACGTTTTGCGTGCAAATACCCATAGGGGTTTTATTTTTGGCCGTAAATTTCATGTTTTTCATCCGATTTTAATGAAATATGAATTTTAGATAAATGTTTGGTGGGGGATACGGTAAAAGGTATTTATTTAATTCAAAAGAGCTTGAAAAGGGCATAAAGGTACATAGGCATTTCCATACAGGCATTTTTAATGATTTTGTAGAAATTTTACATGTGATTACAGTTCATGTCCATTAGTTGACACCAGCATTAAGAGTTGACAAAAATCGATAACTGCGAGTGAGAGGGAGATTTCAAAAAAACAATGGGCTTTTTGTATGTAATTACCCATAGGATTAGTATTTTATGCTGTAACTTTTACACAATTCATCCGATTTTGATGAACTTTGACTTTTAGGTAAGGTTTATGGCCGGAGTCATGTAGTAAAATTAAAATTAAAATGATGAAAGGCAGAAATCGTCATAATCATTCACAATAAAATAATGAACTGATTCTGAAGAAAATTGACCAGTGTGTAAAATTAAGCACTTCGACATATAAAACGTCGATTATTTATACAATGTATTGAGATTTAAACGTCAATGGAATATTTTCATGTAAATGGTCAAATGGGATCAATTTTATGACATAACCTTATCACATTTCTTCGTATTTCGCTGAGAGTGGACACAATGATCAATTTTGTACCGAGAGTGACATTAAGGGAAAAGAATTAAACAGACATCACGCAATGTGTCGACGAACACCCAAACGTTTCAATGCGATTTCAGACGGTCCAGTATGGAGGAGTATGTCCAAAGCGTTAAGCGGGTAAAATCCCTGCCGAATCAGATATAACACCTTAATTGGTAACAGTTGGTAGAGGGAATGTAGAAGATTTCAATACAAGGCCAGATGTGGGTTTAACTTCAACACGGAAAATACGAGCAATATATATATATGGAGGCACATGAGCATATATATATGGAGGCACAAGTTCTAGTGGTTAGAGCAGCAGTCTCGCGCTCGAGAGATCGCGGTTTCGAATCTCAGATTATGCGATGTTTGTTTATGAGCTGAACACCTCAGCTCCACGCGGCTCCAGCGTAAAGTAATCGTTAACCTCTGCTGACTCTTTCTCCATCACATTCTCTCACTCTTTCCTCCTGCTTCTCGCAGCTCACCGGCAAAGGTCCGGCTTTCCGTCCCTTATGAGCCAGGCATGGCTCGAGAATGAACAAACAATAATATATATACTATTTATTAATCTAATGGACACAGTACATGACTTTAAGTTCAGTTTCATATGTTGAGGGATATCTCAAACATATACACCAGGCACAAACAACATATCATTACGAACTAAAGAAAAATGAATAAGAGAAGAAACTTGAGAAAACTGAGAATACAGCATATAGAAAATGTAGAAAGTTAAAACAAAAGAAAATGAAAACACAAAAATCTAAAAATTAAAAAGTAGAAAAGGTGAAAGTGTAATCCTTTTTAGCTCTTAAATTAAAGGGCTGGAAAGTTTGCAAAATGTTAATAAAGAATAGGTAGCGAACTTAGTAGCTTTGCTTGTGTTCTTATGTCGGAAGGAGCCTACGTGATTGGCATACCGATTTTTAAAATTATTCCTTTTATCTAAGTATGTATGTATATATAAGTATGTATGTATGTATGTCTCTGTCTCTCTCGCTCTATCTATCTATCTACCCGACGTTTTGGCGGCGAGGTTGGCCCTCGACCAACACTTCAACGTCAAACACGAAGGGTGTGTTGTCAGAGCTAAGATGCGTGCTCTAAGGAACGAAGGTGTTAGAGCCGCGAGGGAAGCCCGTGTGGCAGAGGCGCAACAGGGCAACAAAGCCACAATTCTTTCTCTAGTAGATGAACAGTGGCGCGAATTGCTCGAGCCTAGTAAAATGTGTGTGGACTTCCAACAGCATTTTGCCCGACTGTTCGGGACGAGTGGCGGGTAAGAACGTATGGTGGACTTCAGTGCCAACCTACACAGCGTACCACGACTCTCGACAAGAGTGGCAGGGCGCAACGAAGGTGCCATCACAGCTGCGGAAGTGCAGGACGCGATGGCAGAATGCTCGAGGGACATGACTAGTTTGGAGACGTCTTGGCAGCGGAGTACTGCAACTGGCAGAAAAACGGGAGCATTCCTGGTTTTGTGATCCGAGGAGACGTAGCACTGCTGAAGAAAGATCTAAACAAGGGGAATGTAATAGATAACTTTAGGCCCATCACTCTGCTTAATGCAGACTTGAAAATCTTGGCCAAGGTGTTAACGAAGAGGTTGGCGCTTGTCATTGAGAAACTGGTCGACAAGGCGCAAACGTGCGCCGTGCCGGGCCGGAGCATCCATGACGACCGCCACCTGATGCGCTACATCATAGACAGGGTAGTTAAGGAATCTGGCACGGGTGGGGCGCAGATCAATTTGGATCAATCGAAAGCTTTCGATAGGGTAGACCATCGATACTTGGAGGCTGTCCTCAGAGCGGTTGGTTTCGCTCCCGTCTTCCGCAGCTGGATAGCTGCTTTGTACACAGGCATCCGTACGGTAATTCGCGTAAATGGACTTCTATAGAGACATTGCACGTTATGTCCGTCAGGGATGCCCCGTCTCGTCGCTTCTGAACGCATTGACTCTCGAGCCATTATTACGGAAGCTGCCAACTATGAGGGTCATCCCACGAGAATTGGGATTCGTGACGAGCGTGTCTGCATACGCGGACGACGACACCGTCATAGTGTCTAGCCACGAGCACATCGAGCATGTCGGCAAGACACTGAAAGACGACGTAGCGGTGACAGGAGCGAAAATCAACCGGGAAAAATCAGTGGGCTTGCGACTCGGCACCTAGAGAAGCAAGCCCATGCAGTCCACCAGCACCTCCGTCGTGGGACGCTGGACCGACGGTCCGGTCGAGTTTCTCAGGGTCTGGTTTGGTGCGGACCTCCAGTGGAGAAGAAATGGAGCGAGATATTGAGTAGGGTGGTCAGTGTCGCCAGGCAATGGGCCGAGAGGAAACTCTCCCTAAAAGGTCGGGCGGAGGTGGCGAACTCGTACATCACGTACGTCATCTACTACCGCCTGACCGTCGTACCTTGTCCCGCATTCTCTTTCGTTTCTTGTGGAAAGGATGCGTCCCGATGTAAAGCGATACATTTGCTGTCAACACCCGTTAAAATAAGGACTGGGCATGCCGTGGTTGATGATGCGCAGATACGCTCTGAGATTACGATATCTCAGGCTCTACGTAGACGACGGTGAACAGGTGTGGTCGCCGTTTGTGAGGCACGCTTTTCCGCAACTCGCCTCCATGACCGAACTGCAGTCGTGGATCAAAAAGGGGCCGAGAAAGGACGAATGGCACCGTGAGTTTCGCGTTACTGTCAAGCAACTATTCCGTCCCTATCTATCTATTATTAACAATAACAGGGTAATAAAAAGCTTAGAAGTTTTACTACCAGTCGCCTAACGTGTAAAAAAATTGTCAATAGCCTATATATTAAATATATAAATGCAGCGTACATTTAAACACATAAGACGTATTCGTCTTATGTTTTTAAACACATTTAAACATATCTAAACACATAAGAGTTATCACATAAGAGGCGTTGTTGGATTGCCTCATGCTTATATGTTTTAATCTAGGCGTACATGCTGATGAGGACTTCGCCTAGCAAATAATTTTATTTCCTACAAAAATGTATGAATCCGTTGTCTAGGAGATAGAGTTAAGTGTTTTATAATTTTCATTCCCTTCGATGATTATCCCTAATTGCGGTTTGGATTTTAGCTGTTCCTTCTGGCGTGCAGCAAATCCTATGACGGATACATCTTATGTGTTTAAATGTACACTGTATTTATATCTAACTATCTATCTATTTATCTATCTATCTATTTATCTATCTATCTATCTATCCATCTATCTATCTATCTATCTATCTATCTATCTATCTATCTATCTATCTATCTATCTATCTATCTATCTATCTATCTATCTATCTATCTATCTATACACATGTATATACATAGTTGAAGTTTACAGAAAAACAAAAGACGAACACAGATATATGAAAAAGGTGTGTATTAGTTTGACACTCCGGAAAGTGTGAAAGGGCTTTACGTTTCGAGCCTACGATCTTCAAAAGTAAAGAAAATGAGGAAATCACAGAAGTTCAAAAAGGATTAAATGTTCTAGTGTATTGGAGGGATATTTCATTAACAGATGAGTCCCGTGAGATCCATAAGTATATCCAGTGGCAATTGGGTAGAGTGCAGTTATGTAGAATCGGAGAGGTGCAGAAAAATCAGGCAGTAGTAAGTCCAATATGTAGGTATATAAAGCAGGATAAAACAGGTGCGACCACTTGAGCGTACAATACATTCATATATATATATATACATACATAAATGTATACGTATATCTATATAAGTGTATGTGTGTATAAAGTCAATGGCGTGTCTGCGTAATAAGAAGCTTGATTTCCAACCACATGGAGTAGGGGTCAGTGTTATTACATGCTGCCTTCACCAAGTGTCCAATTCTATATACTCGTGTCATGAGTCGATTTTTTGTCAGAAACTGAAAGAGGCCTGTCTTATGTATATACATGGGTGTATGTGTGTGTGTGAGCTTTAATTATTGTGGTTGTATTAGTCTCTGGAGATATTCCGTCCACGTAACTTAACAGTTCCTCAAAAGAAACCGATATAATAAGTAACAGACTTTCAAAATTTAAATACCGTGGAGAATATATTCGAATAAAATACTTTCTAGGAGGGTTGCTGATTAATGACTTGAATAATTGGAAGATAATATTCTCTCTATATATATGTATGTGTGAGTTTATGTGTGTGAGTGTGTATATATGATATATACTGGTATGGATGGGCATACGTATGCATGTCTCCCTTTTAGTAGAAGGAATAGCTATATCTCTTTGACTGCTATTTCTAAATTCGGTGTGTTGGTGAGGCAATTCGTTGCTAAACCCTTAATTGCTTAGTATATATATATATATATATATATATATAGGTGTGTTTACACACACATACATATATATATATATATAATTAAGGGATAGACCCTCCGTAAAGTAATCCAATTAATAATGAAAGATATTATCTATAATAAAATATAAATATAATTATATTATTAATAATATACTAAAATATACTATACTAAATTATGCACATTAAATCGACGAGGCGCGTTTCGTAACCATATATTTAAATCGACATAATCAAAATTGATAATCTGAAAACTGAATATTTCTTCGAACCAATGACACATATCTACTCTTCAGGTCTAAATAGCATAAAATAAATTTGCAACATAAGTGAAGACATCAAATTTAACCCCTTAATTCCATATATATATATATATATATATAAAACTGAAATGCGTTTTTACCGCTTGGATTGCTTTCAATGCCACTACATCCCGTCCGATTCGCTCCAAAATTTACAGGGACATGTAGAATGAGGTGACGATGCTCGTGGGCTACCTTAGAAATCCCTAGCTTAAAAGGTGTGGTTGCTCGGGGCCATCTTCCTCACTCACGCTATTTCCTCCTTTCCCTCTCTTACTTCCCTTCATTAATAACTTTGAGAATGCCACTCCAGTTATTTAATGTATTCCCCTCAACTTCCTTTCACTTTCACTTTATAAGTTCGTCAGGCGGCTTTCTTTGATGTATCTGTTTGCATTCATAGGGATAATTATCATCGCTACCAACAACACACACTCATGAGAACAAATATTATGAATCAGATATTCTTGCGTTCATTTATATGTGTGTGTATGTGTTCTATATATAAATATGTTTATATAATGTATGTGTGTGTGTGTGTGTTCTATATATAAATATGTTTATATAATGTATGTGTGTGTGTGTGTGTTCTATATATAAATATGTTTATATAATGTATGTGTGTGTGTGTTCTATATATAAATATGTTTATATAATGTATGTGTGTGTGTTCTATATATAAATATGTATATATAATGTATGTGTGTGTGTTCTATATATAAATATGTATATATAATGTATGTGTGTGCGTGTGTTCTATATATAAATATGTATAAATAATGTATGCGCGTGTGTGTGTTCTATATATAAATATGTATCTATAATGTATATATACAAAGCGTATATATATTTATTTATGTATATTAAACTTTTCATACTTTTTCATAGTTATATATATTTTTAAACAAATTATAAATATAATTTAATAATTTTTATTTTCAATTTAAATAATTTATATTTTTCAATTTTATATTTTATATATTTTCTATATTATATATTTCTTTTAATGTTTTTGTTTTTGGTTTTTCACTGTTTGATTTGCCTATTAGTTGTTTTATCCCTAATTTAATTTATACAGATATATATCTCATTTGTATACATTTGTAAATATAATGCGTGCACACACACACACACACACACACACACACAACACACACACACACATATATATATATACACACATATATATATATAATGTGTGCATTACGTATTCGGTCGATTCAGCTGAAAATATGCACACCTATGTTAAAAGTGCTGGCAAGTTTGCATGACAACTATTTTTTTCCTCTAGGACAAAATTCCTCATCTTATAAAATGTGGCCCCAGTAGACCCGAATGGAATCGGGTTATATGAACCAAAATGTGAAAAGGTGTCTAAATGGGGCTGGAAGGGGATTAAAATTTCAATAGCGGGTGTTTAGGAATTCTCTGTTACATCAAGCTAAAAAATTTGCGCCAGCCTTTTAATCGTCAATGTGTTGCCGTCCATGATAAAGAAGTTTTGAATGTTTGTCATGGTGAGTCTACTGTCGTGAGAAAGAATCACTTCAAAACTTGGTGTTTACGAATTTTCTGATACATCAAGTTCAAAATTTAACGCCAGCCGTTAAACTGTCACTACGTTGCTGTCCGTCGTTAAGAAATGCCAGTCATGGTGACTCTACTATCCTCACATTCTATCCCTTCAAACTTTGCTTTCCAATATTTTATTATTTTTATTCAGCTTGCAAGTTCGTCTGTCCCTTTTAAATATGAGCGTTTTGCTGTCTGCCTTCAAGCAGACCTTTCCGTTGACACTGCCTCATATTTCTGATTGATTTTCTAAATATTTTATTTATAAACTTACTCAAGATCTTTCGTTGTTTATAAATGGGAGAGAGAAAGATAAAGATAGAGAGTAAGAGAAAGTGAGGGAGAGTCCGAGAGAAAAGAAAAGTAAGAGAGTGGGAAAGTGAGAGAGAAAGGAGAGAGAAACAAATACGGAGAATCATCATCATTATCATCGTTTAACGTCCGTTTTCCGTGCTAGCACGGGTTGGACGGTGTGACCGGGGTCTGGGACGCCAGGAGGCTGCACCAGGCTCCAGTCTGATCTGGCAGTGTTTCTACTGGTGGATGACCTTCCTAACGCCAACCACTCTGTGAGTGTAGTGGGTGCTTTTTTCGTGCCAGCGGCACTGGTGCCAGGGGGGCTCGCAGCGGCAACGATCGGTTGGTGCTTTTTACGTGCCACCGGCAGAGAAGCAAGTCAAGGCGGTTCTGCAATCGGCCACGTTCGGATTTTGCTTTTTACGTGCTGAAAGGAAGCAACAGAAAGTAACAACCACACTCTTACCCGCGCATAGAGCGGGTCACCTTCAGCTAGTATATATATATATATATATATATATATATATATATATATATATATATATATATATATGCATATAATTCTTATGCACATAGGTATACACACAATAACGCACAAAAATGCGCACTCATTCTTACATCCACGCACGCAGACATAATGGCACACACACAGACACACATATATATATATATATATATATATTAGGAACACGACACACATTCGGAACACAACACACACTTAGTGTGATCGATATACTTTCATAAAGTGTAGGAAGGTTTATATGAGAAAAGGAAAGAAATAAGCAATTAGAGAGCGAACTTTTCTCCTGTCACAGAATTTGAAATTTGAAAATTATGTGGAAATTTTGAAATTTATTGATTTATTCGAGAACAAGTTTAGAAAACACATAAGAGGTTCGAAGTTTTATCATTTTTACCCCATTGGAAAACAAGATATGGAAGCTAAGCTGTTTGTGTTTGAACACTTGTATCATAAAGTAGAAGTAGGAGATTTTAAACGAAATGAAAGCAATGATTGATTTTTAATTCACATACAGAGAGAGAGAGAGAGAGAGAGAGAGAGAGAGAGCATCAAATAGTATGGCAAATATGATACGTGAAAGATATAGAGTGGGAGGTTGAGATCTCAAAGTTGGGTTATTTCACGTGGAGGGTTATGATATTTATTATATTTTATGGACAATGTGTACCTTGGGAATCGGATTTCGGAAAGCAAATTTGTTTTACTCGAGGACGCAATGTTTCAGAGGCTCGCAGATCTGAAAACATATAAAAAACCACATACACCCGCATTTTTATAGTGTATATATAGCGTATGCATTTCTATATATGTGCATGTATGTATATATATATGTATGTATATATATATATATATATATATATATATATATATATATATATATATATATATATATGTATGTATGCATGTATGTATGTATCTATGTATGTGTGTATATTTGTATGTATATATGTATGTATGTATGCATGTATGTATATACATATATATTATTATATTTTATATATATATATATGTATATATAGTAGAAATATGTTATATATATATATATATATATACATATATATTAGAAATATGTTACAACAAGAAAATAGAAAATACACGTCGAAATGTAAGGGGAAAATATGAAAAATCAACGAAAATGCACATTGTAAATATAACAAAAAAAAATTTTTATGAAAGGTAATGACAGATATATACATTTAGATGGACTGAGGTAGTAATACGATTTATAAAAGTCATTATTATGAGATATTTAAAGAGTCAGAATGCATACCATGCTTTCGTCATAAGCTATTCATTGCTTTGAATGAACACCGGCTAATGAACGGCGTTAGGTCTAATAGTGCCTGAATAAAAAGATTATTTGTAAGGGAGGTAAGTAGTTCTGGATTTTGTGCAGTAAGGTTAGATATAGAATTTGAATCTGAATTTTGTAAGGAATGTGTAGTGGTTTATGGTGTTAATTGAAGGGAATATAGTGTTCTGTATTAAGTTGTGTGTTTATATTCAGTTGTGGAAGATACTTATTGATGAAAATTGCCTCTTTCTTCAACCTTTGTTGCATTGAGCTGTTCTGTGGACATTGATAGAAGTGGAAAATTTGGAAATTAGGATTAAGATTCCTAGCACACCTTTCTGTGTGTTCACTAAGCTGTAATTGACTGTATTGTGGGTAGCGAAATTGTTCCTTGTGTACGGTGCTTCTTCGACGGAGTGATATTCCTGTTTGTCCAATATAGTGGTTACCACATCCTAAGTAAGCCATGGCATAGATTAGATTTTCCGAGTGTCAGGTGAAATTTGATTTGATCTTAAATATTTCACCCTGTTTGAAGTGGAATTCTGAACAATCCAAAACGTTGGGGCGTGTTCCACAGTTGAGACGACCACATTCTTTCACTTTGGCTCTGTTGTTAGTGGATATAGTCTTGCGTTGGTTAATATTTTTCAGTGACGTCGGTTGCAGTTTGCTTTTTTAAATTTTGTGAGCTTAACAATTCATTCGTTGTTTTGTATCCTGTGAGGATGGGAAGATTTTGGGTAATAATGTTGAAGGCTTCCTTGTTTCTAGGGTTATGTGTGGAAATGTACGGGAATACTTTTAAGTCTGGTTTTATATTTCAGCTGGCTTGCCTTAATATTTGTATATCTATTTCCTTAGCTCTTTTAATGCCATCATTTATTAATGAGATTGGGTAATGTATTTTAGTTAGTGTTGATCTAAGTTCAAGGAGTCTTTGTTCACGAATATATGTATCCGAAACATTGGTACAGATTCTTTTCGCTAGATTAAAAGTTGTATTAATTTTTATGTGTTTGGGGTGGCAAACAATAGGTATTGTTTAGAATCTGTGGGTTTATAAAACATGTCTGTTTCTATGTGGTTGTTAACTATTTTAATTTAGATGTCCAGAAAAGGGAGTTGTTTACTGTTGTGTTCCATAGTGAATTGTCTATTGCTATGTATGTTGTTAAGCATTACTTTCAAATCAAGGAGTTTGTCCATGCTGTCTTTCCTAAGTATGAAGCAATCATCCTAATACCTCATCCAGTTCTCCTTTAAATAGCAATTAAAAGAGGCGCCAATAATTTTCTAGTGATGATTGGTATAACTTCAGTTGTAGGTAACCCATTTCAAGGTTTGAAATCACTGGAGCAGCTCTGGTTTCCATTGCAATTCCATATTTTTGTCGATAGTAAATTATAACGAACATGAAATAGTTGTTCAGCAAGATGAATTTGAGTGCTTCGATTATGATTCTGTGATTAATGTGTCCTGGGATCTCTTCTGGGTATTTTTCTAGCCAGAATGTGATTGCTTCTATACCATAGTCATGCGGGGTATTGGTGTACAGATTCACCACATCGAAAGATACCAGCAACGTTCCTTCCTTTACCGTCTTCGGGAAGTGGTTCGGCATGTCTAGGTCATCCC
The DNA here is from genome assembly GCF_006345805.1 of Octopus sinensis. Lineage (NCBI taxonomy): Eukaryota > Metazoa > Mollusca > Cephalopoda > Octopoda > Octopodidae > Octopus > Octopus sinensis. The sequence continues at coordinate 2,364,896 of NC_043025.1, forward strand.
TGATAAAGCTTTTCACATATTTTTAAAAAAACGTTTTGAGTAAGATGTCGAGGAAGTTGCTCAAACGGTGGGTTTCACAAGGAGGGCCATCAATGATGGGTCTCAGTTTGAGGTCAGTAGAGGAAGGGACATTAATGCATAGGCTTGTAGAGACTTTGCAGGCTTCACAAATGTGTGGATTTTTATGTATTTTGGGTAATCCGTAGAAAAGACTAGGACCGTATTTAAAATTGGGTAAAAATTCTATTTCAATGTTAGTGAAACCCTTTCCATGAATTTGGAGTAAGGAGGGCAAGTTTTACAGTGTTTTCTGTGGGTTGTTATGTATTAATTTCTCATGGTAAGAATTATTTTCCAACATGGAAAGTATTACTTTTTGTAGTATTCTGTATTCATCACTACTACCGCACTTCCGTTGTCGGCTTCTTTGGAATACGTTGAATTTCGAATTTACGAGGCAAAATTATTGGTGTAGAGTTTAGCCAGCGTTCGTAGATTTCTGCCTTGTGGTTGTTTTTAATCGTATTCCAGAAAGAAAAGTTTCTGGCTTTAATTTTTTATTCCATATGTGGATAATGCGGTTTTTGATAGATAGTGTGGAGGGATTGCTATCTTGTGTATCATCTATAGGAAGATTTACCAGTAGCACCCAAGACACACAAAACACACACACACACACACACACACACACACACACAAACACACACACAGACACACAAATACACACACACACACACACACACACACATATATATATATTTTGTACAGGGTACGGTAAATATAGTGTCATCTAAATTATGCAAAAATGAAAATAAAACTGACATCCCATTTTAACAGGTATACTTACCAAAATAACAGAAAAAGCATCCTGAAAGTAAATGTATTCAATAAAATCGCTATTGGCTTCAACCACGTCTTCCGGTCCGGTTCGGAATCTCCTGCAACTCTTTTGGACGGTCACCTTGTTTAATTTGGTGAATACTGCCATAATTCTTGTATTCAGTTTATCTTTGATGTTACAAGGGGTTTTGCTGACCTCTCAGTCAACTGCACCCCACGCATAATAATCAAGGGTGTTCCAGTCTGGGGAGTTAGATGGCGTGATTTTAGGGGTGATGTGGTCGCAGAATTTGTCTGACAGCCATGGCTGGGTTCTCCTGGTTGTATGGCATGGTACAGATTCCTGCTGCCAGAGATAGGATCTTCCATCAGCCACCCCTTTGCTCCAGGGAAGCACTACCTTCTCCAGGCACTTGATCGAGGCCAAGGTATTGAGTATGAAACCGTGAATGAAAGCATGTCACCATCACTAGTGATCACTCCAAACACCATGATGTTGACTGGATGTTTGATTTTTATCAGTCTCAGTACAAGTCCTTGGATTGCACATTCCTCAGACTGACACCCAAACACTCTGACATGTTCATATTAGATCTTTCGGCGCGAATGCCAAGCAGTACAGCATGTCGTTTCCAAAATTTCTGGCAGAGTAAATTACGCCATGGTGCTGTTTTTCTCACAGACGGTACCCAACTGATCATACTATAGTTAGTGGTCGACAAAGTCAAAAACAAAGAATGCGCATGCGCAAAATTAAAAATGTACTGGTGACAATTTCGTATTGCAACCTGTAAATATATATATATATATATATATATATGTACATACGATTAGGCGTTGGCATGAATGTGATATAGTATTTTCTACTGTATTCAGTCCCACTGCGTGTACTCTGGCTTACAGCACAACAAACTCGTGTATATTTGTTCAAGGTAACTAAAAGAAACCCATCGTATACATACAAAGTGGCATCGTAATGTTCCTGGATGAGTTATGTTTAATAACACTAACTTAAATTAACTTCATCTCCTTCGGTAAAGTCACCTTGTGCAGGAATACACCGGCAAGCTTTTCGAATACACCCGATCCAGCTTTCTTGACACTTTTGGTATCCGGCCTCTTGAGGACGTCTTGATCTCAACAACGGTGTTAAATTTCCTATTGATCTCGATCAGTGAACCGTATTTTCATCTTGGGGAAGAGATGGAAGTCACCAGGTGCTGAATCTAGCAAAAAGGACATGCACAGAAGCGATAGCATGTTGCTTTTGGCAAGAAACCCACGAGTGTGGTGACAGAGTACATTGTCGTCGTGAAAAATCCAATAATTTGCGCACCACAAACCCAGTCAGTTTTCTCGAATGTCCTCCTTGAAAAGCTTTAAAATATTGCAGTTGATCGCTCCTTTGGACTTGGGGGTCGAATTCTCAATGCACAATGCTGACGATGTAGAAAAAATATTGAAAATGCTCTTGATTAAGCTGTCATTCTCTCGTGCACCTGTGAACTTGAAATATTATGTACGACCCATTGTCTCATCGCTATAAGCTTGCCGATGCATGCTCCATCTCTCTAAAGCAGACTTCCCAATTTTTACATATAATTTCATGTTGGTTCTTTCATCCATACCCGTCCTGTTCATACACGTCATCACAAAAATACAAATTCCACATCGTGTGAAGTATACACATCGATGTTACTCAGCATACTGCTTCATGAAGGTCACTGCTCGTATCACCGTGCATGCAAATGTGTGCATCCAAGCGTGGGCGCGCTATAGAGTTTTTCCGTGAAATTTTGATACAACCGCGTATATATATATATATATATATATATATATATATATATAATTAATAATTATCGCTATACTAATATGGCAGTCTTATAAATATAAGACTAAAGCTGTCGCTGATTAGCTCCAAGAGGCCACCGCCTCTAGCTAGCTACTTGGCACACAAACTGCGTCCGTTATAAACCTTCGCACAGGGGAGGTCAGCCGCTTCATCCTGCTAGTCAGACAGCTGCAGACACGTTCCAGGGTTGTTGCCCTTTATCAATTACTGCTTGTAAATATATATATACACATATATATATTGTCGTTGATCGGGTAATTCTACTGTTTCTCAGGCCAAGAAATGGTTATGTCGGTGTCCAGGTCCACTATTTATGGACAACCTATAATTCGGGATTGAGAAATTTGAAAATGAAATTCGTAAACAATCATAGATAACCACATACACTTGCATTTATACATACATATATGTATTTGTATGTATATATATTGTGTGTGTGTGTGTGAGTGTGTGTACGTGTGTGCGTGTGTTTGCATATATATATATATATATATATATATATATATATATATATATAAATGAATCAGATAAAAGTCCAAGGCTTTGAAAGATTTCAGAACATTTATAGAGAGGTCTTTCAGCTGCTCCAGGGATATTTTATATATTCTTTCATCGAAGACGGTGTGAGAAAATGGTTAAGCAATAGTTATTCTAGAATACCTATTGCTTAACCATCTTCTCGCACCGTCTCCGATGAAGAGATACATAAATATCCCGGAAACAGCTGTAACGTCTTCTCTTTAGAAATGTTCTTAAATCTTTCACAGCCTTGGATCTTTATTTCCTTCTGTTAATTTTATACATATCCATGTTAATATATGACCTACGTTGGACTCCTCATTTGCATGTCCATAGCACCTACTCAGCTTTGACTGACACATTTGGGTCTCCTTGACAACATTACCTCTCATATCCTATATATATATATATATATATATATATATATATATATATATATATATATATATATATATATATATATATATATGTGTGTATGTATATAGTAGTAGTTGTAGTAACAGAATAGAGGGATTTCGATTATCCCCACTTGGTGAGTTGTCATGTATATAAGAAATAAAAAAAGAAAAAACGCACACATACATAGTTTTAATATAATTTTTCATATAGTGACGGGTTTCGATATCGCTATTCATGATATTATATTTTACTTATTTGAATATATATTTTGTCTTAGAAAGAAAGTTTGTCCATGGTGTGTTTGATGAAATTCACGAGTGAATGACTTTACAAGTGGATAAATAAAGCGCGGTTATTGGTTGTCGTTATTCTTGTTATTGTTGTGGGTAAGAGAGATAACGGTTCAGCTTTCGGTAATGGGTGCGGATTATATAGGAGTACAGACTTTGTACTCCTATATTTTGAAATAATGTTTCTTTTTTTTATATTATCACTCGTTATCGGCTGATCAAAGATGGATATGATTATTCTAACAAACATCAAATATCTTTGTAACCAGAGATGTCGGCTTTCTACATTTATGCACTTCAGACCACGTTGAAAAACAGTCCCCCACAACGAAGTGATATGAAACCTTAAGTGATTTTGGCCACGGGTGCCATTTCGTGACGGGTGTATTATGAGCTAGAGAACAGCGTATTGCATACTATCACTATATCTTCAATGTTACAGTCCGTTGTTGGCCAGTATACCTAACTTCTCATTAACGATTTCATTATTGAAATCCCTTTGACTCAATATGAAATTCCTTTAGTAATTGCTTTTGTAGTGTGGCTGGCACTACGACTCTTTGTGCATACATCAGCACATTGTCACACCTTGTGATAGGCTCGAATATTTTTCATCTCTTTAACACTTCTGCATTTCTTTCATTTTTTAATGAATATATCGTTTCCCAATTGTAATTTTATCTCCTGTAACGTAAATAGCAGTTCACGCATGGAGTTATACAGTTTGCTTTAAATTCCATTTTCCGCTCGCAAAGTAGCAATCACGGTATCTTCAAATGCTTCAGCATTTTCTGAAATCGGTCTTGATAAACAATTAGCGTGTCCTAATTTTTTAGATAGTATATACTCTATCTTAAATTCATAGCTTAATAATACAGTACCCCAGCGTTGCAGCCTATTAGCAGTACGGCTAGATATTTATTTCTTTTACTCATGTACTGATAATAACGGACGATGATCTGTCTGTATTCAAAAACTTCTGCCGTGTAAAAATCTATGCAATTTTTTACGGCAAAAATAATTAGAAGAGCCTCTTTTTTGATTTGGCTGTAATATTTTCTGCTGATATCAAGAACCACCGCCTTCATGTTACCATCTTTTTATTTATGTAGCATTACTGCGCCGATTCAGTATTCAGAGGCATCTGAAGTTACAACATTCTCCGCTACAGAATCGAAGCGTGCTAACAACAAATCAGATGTTAATATTTTAAAATTTCGTCGAATTCCCTTTGACAATTTTCAGAGCAATTTCAATTGACATTTTTTAAATACATAATCTACTGTAACACTTACCCTATGCATATTTAGAATATAATTTTGGTAATAATTAGCCTGTCTCCAAAGCAATCATGTAAGGTCGTCATATTTGTCGGAGGGGGCATGTATTTAATTGCGTCTGCCTTCAACGGATCTGGTCCTCGTCCATTTCTTTCAATTGTTTGTCCAATTTTATTTTCGGTCAGAAAAAAATCACGCTTTCTTTTTCAATTTAATCCCTAATTTTTTCGAACATATATATTATATGCTCTACATGTTGATCCCGTGATTCGCTTTTAATGAGTATATCATCCAGATATGAAAATGCAAATTCACTATCCGCTAACACTGCAACTATAATATTTTGAAAAATCGCCTGTGTGACATAAAGGCATACAGTAACCTGTTGTATATATATATGTGCGTTAATTTTTAGGTATTTATAGCATTCACGTCTACTCTAATATGTAGGTACGCATCAGAGATATCCAATTAAGAAAATACCTTGCCACCGTCTAATTTTGCAAATATATCCCCCAGGGTAGGTAGCGGATATGGGAACATTTTAAGTCACTCTTTTAAACGAGTGGAAAAAATCAGCATACACTCTGATTTTGTTTATTTGTTTTTAACGCTGCAAAAGTTTCAGTTCGTTTATATTTAAATACAGGTTTGGCATTTACTTTTACTTGGAACTTCGTTTTCGTTGTGATGCTGAGATCTAATTTATCAGAGAGAACTTCAGGAAAAATCTTTCAAAATTATTTTTACAAATCGTCCGAAGTTTCATTTGTATTGGCAAGAAAACCATTCACATTTTTACTGAAAAGATTTATGGGGAGTTCCCATAAGTTAAGCAATTCTATTCAGTGTTCCGAATAAATTTGGGATATTATTCAACACAAAACCTTTGGTTTTTAAGGTTTTCCCACGAAATGGAACGTGATTTATCATTACGCAATTAAAATGTAATTATTTTCCTGAAATACCACCTGCAATTTTCGAAATGTCTTTTAATCTAGGTCTTCTGTCCTTTTTCTATGTATCTGTGTTAATTATCGAGATATCACTGCCCTTAACTAGTTGCAACTTTACGTCCACAAATTTCCTTTGAGGCTGTTCGTCTTTTGGTCTTCCAGGTTTGTTCTATAGTGTGAATTTTTATGATATCTCTTGCCACATCTGACGCCATTTATATTTTGAAATGGGCAGTGACTTTTAAAATTTATAATCCGTTACGGTGGAGACACTGGAATATGAGAGCAATCTTTTTTTTAATTTTTTTCTGCGTCGTCTTTCCTGGCATTCTTCTGCTTCTGTCTGAAGAGTTAATTTTCGTCCTGTTCTAAATCATTTGATAAAATGTTAATAGTTTTTATTGTAACAAATCTCACCTGACTTCTTCGGCAGAATATAATTACTATATTTTTTGTATTTGGCAAGGGATACCTTTCTTACAAGTAGTCGTACTATATTTCCCCTCAGATCAATTTTTATATTCTTGTTTGAGAATTTCTTCGTATCTTCGAAAATATTCAGAGAAGGTAATCCCTTCCTCTGGATTATACTACTTCAATAGAGATTGCTACGCTGTCTGGCAAGTTCACGCCTGAAGTATTTTTTATACTTCTTTAACATTAGTTCCAGCAACTATTGGTTTTGTTGTTGCTGTTATAGTTGCTCTTGTTGTTGTTACTATTGTTGTTGTTGCAACTGCACCACAGACGCAAATATGCCTTCTATCTTAAACGATTTTTCTTTGGTTTCATACCCATCCCAAACAAATTTAAACGTCCAACGCAAAGTTCGAAGAACTCTTCGCCACTTTTATTCCCTGATTTGGAACATATGATTTAAAGAATCAGGGGAAAGGAAGTGTTTACACGACGCGAATCGATTACCCACCGCTCTCTGTCAATGGCTCACAGTGAACTATTTACCAATTAATTGATGAAGACTCGAGAGTTGTCTATTTAATAGGAATGTGTCAGTTCGCGATTAGTCAATTGGAAGGTGGTCGGAATCCTTCCACAACAATACAGAAACAATGTAGACCTCTTCTTTGCGGCACAGAGAGTTTCACACCAAATAACGTAAAGGAAGATATGCAGTTGTAATTGCTGATGTTTTTTTCGAAATGAAGCAGACTCTTGGTAATTTTCTCAGACAAACGCTTCAATGTCTGAGGGCTTAGTTGCAGTGAATGAAAATTCACTTTATTATTGTGACAGAACAATGAAGTATTCATATTTAAAGTTCAGTGTTCCACAATACTCGCAATATAAGTACATATCACCAATACGATATGTTCGTTTAGGATTATTGTGTCTGTTCAGTGGTAGTCCATGTCTTCCTTCACGCTTTCGTTGCACCTGTTCATCTCGCAAACGTAACGCCTGTTCAGCATTCATACTTGCAACTCCATCTTGATGTCTCTCTGTTTGACCTTGGAGACAAGCAGCCCTTTCCAAATCATCCATATTCTCCCTTCTCTGTTACATTACGCTTTTCTGTTGGTCCTGATACTGCGCACACTGCATATCATTCATGATTTCAATCTTTGTTGTTCCTTGTACTGTGTTTGTTCTTCCTCATCCTGTCTTCTACCTTGGTCTCGCATTCTCACTCACTACAATTGTGCCTTGCGTTGCTCTTCCTCTATTGCAGATCGTCTCATCTGTTGGTACCATTTGTCCCTTTCTCTGGATTCTTACCGCTGTTCTTCTCTTATCCGCTGCCTGTAGTGCCTAACCCTCTCGCGAGTAGCTTCTAATCTCCTTTATCCATTGTTCAGTCAAGTTTTGTAATTTGATTATTTCATAAGCACAGCATTGGAACGAGGACCAAATAGCCGTAAACTGCGAATTTCTATCTCGCCGTAGCAGAAGCACAACCAACGGCAGAATGTATGAGAAGCAGTAACAACATAAACCGGGATCTTGTAGAGATGGAATTTACTGTGTCCACCTCCATTTTAATTGAAATATATATATTTTAATTATAATGTATACATTTCTTAATTGTAATATATATATATATATATATGCGGCGTACATATGACACTGTAAATAAGTGTGAATATTTATGAGCATGTGTTAAGTGATAGGGGATATAAAATACTTAGTTCAATTCATAAGTTACTTTGCATTATGCACTCATCATCACCATTTCCACCACAACCACTACCACCACTACCACCGTCTCTCACTCCCCCTTTCTCTCATTTTCTCAGTTTATATACCTATCTCTTTATCTACCTATCTGCCTTATTTTAATCTCACCATCAGAACATCACCGCTCTGCTAAAATTGTATTCGTAACCCTCCTCAATATCACGACCTTCAACTAACTTTTTCATCACGTAATAAATATTACGTTCCCCCTACCACATGTCCTCTTCCTCTTTTTCTCCCTCGCTTTTTTCTCTCTCCCCTTTTCTCCCTCTCCCTCTCTTTCTGCCCCACTCTTCCACTTACTTTCGTTTTCTCATTCCTTTTTCTTTCTCTCGGTCTCTCATTCCATTCAACTAATCACTTGAAAGCATTACAGTCACGTTCCTTCTACCTCAGGCCATGGACATTTCTCTTTCCCTCTTTTTCTCTAATCACGAGAAAGCGTTACCGACGGACTAATTAACATAATGACAAGCAGAATTATTATCAGATCAGAAATATTATATTTAAGTTTTCTTCATGACAGACTCCTTCGTTTCCTCCTTATTTTTTACATCATTCTTTTCTTCAGCTCCTACATTTTCTGCCACTTCTCTTATTGTTGTTTTAATGTTGTTGCTATTGTTGTTGCTAATCATCATTATCATCATCATCATCATCATCATCATCATATTCTTCTTCTTATTCTTATTCTTCTCCTCCTCCTCCTCCTCCTCCTCCTACTACTACTACTACTACTACTAGCACTACCACTACTACTGCTGCTGCTGCTGCTTCATCGTTGTTTTCTTCTTCGGCTTATTCTTCATTATCAACTTTATCTTATGTTAGTCATCTTCTTCAAAATAAGATCACGATATGTCATCCAATGTCATTTCCACAAACTAAAGGTCTCTCTTATCTTCTTTATTTATCCTCATTCTTCTACAATTCATATTGTCTTGCAATTTGTGTTTGCCTGTGTGTAAGAAAGTGGGAATATATGTGAGGGCTGGAAGTGAGTGTGTGCGTTCATACATCAGGGTTTGATAAGGTATATATAGGTGGATGTGTGTATGTACACACACACACACACACACACACACACACACACACATATATATATATATATATATATATATATATATATATTCTTTTATTTAGGAATGGTCATTTTGCCAGTTTTGCCAATAAATCACACGCACTATATATTTGGTGTTACTTTGCTTCAGTGTTATTTAATTTTTACATTAAGCTTAATGTTATTTCGGCCACAGTTCTTTCGAACATATATAAACAGGAGATACAAATATTACAGGCACTTCCCCACACACACACATAGACCCATATATAGGTATACCAATGCGCAAATGAGACACATACAATAGAAATACAAAATACGAAATGGCTGACCGTTAGTAAGGAGAGACACACAAATATGAAAGAAAAAAGCAAAGGACCACTGATGAGGTCACAGGAGTGTGACGAAAGAACTCTGGCCGAAATAAGATTAAGATTAATTTAAAAGAGAAATAACGCTGAAGCAAAGTAACACCAAATATATAGTGCACGTGTTCTTATTGGTTAAACTGGCAAAATGACCATTCCTAAATACAACAATATCTGTTTTAACACACGATTTCACATCAAAATTCTTGCAAAACCAATACATAAACGTGTGTATATATATCTATATCTATATATATATATATATATATATATATATATATATATATATATATATATCTCTGTCTATGAATGTGCTGTCTCATCGACTCCGAAGGTAATTCTTTATTTTGACTATTTATAGCCCAATTTTTCTGTACATTTTTGTGAATAAGTTGTGTAAGGCACCCAACTTTCATTTGAGTGCTTTTCCAAGGGAGGAATTCGCCCCTAGGGCAGTTTCGCCGCCACCTCATCCACTACCTCAACTACCAACAGCAACAACAATAACAATGACAGCAAAAATAAAAATTGCGCCACCATTTCGACATCTGCTGCCTCGGCTGCCTCTTCTGCCACTGACACCACCACCAACAACAAAAACAACAATAACAACAACAACAATTCCGTTCAGACCTGTTTTACTCCAACAACAAGAACTGAAGTGAATAAACAAACATCTGTAGCTACCAAACAAATTGACAAAAGCTGCTTGAGTACAGGAATAAATTACAAAAATAATTTTCCACCCCTTCCTACTTGCACAATCGAACCAAAGACACCAATTTTACAAACTGCAGCCAACAACAACATCACCACAAGCAACAACAATAACAAAACAACAACAAATTTCGCTGAGGCGATTAAAGAAAAAAAAACAACAATATATTTTACGGCTCAACAAATACAGGACACGAACATTAAAATAACAGAATCAGATGGTATAGTGAAGATAAACATACCAGAAGACATTTTGGAAGATGAAAAAAGACGAACAATCATTTATAAAATAGTAAACAAGAAAACAAAAAGCCCAGAGAAGGCTAACACAAGCAAAATAGAGAAGTGCTTGAAACCCATCTGGAATCACAAAGAATATGTAACCTGGTGGAACAAATTTGCCCACATAGAAGTTGTTTTCTACACCGAAGAGTTAGCTAGACGTTTCTCAACGCTAACTCTTCACTCAGATGAACTCCAACTTACACCAAGCTATCGGGGACAGAAGGTGACTAAGATCACTTTAAACAATGTCCCCAAAATAGCCAATAATCTATGGCTTGTAAAGGCCTTATGCGTAAAAATGACGAATTTTACTATTTTGGAAACCACGGTCACAGAGCACAAAAACTGGGTGGGAAAAAAAGTAGAATTTCTTCTACATATACATCATGAAGATATAAAAAATATACCCACCCAGATATGTGTATCAGACGACCACAAGTTATATGTGGTCGTCGATGGCAGAAGACCACGTTGCTACATATGCGGCAGTGAGCAACACCTAAAAAAGACTGCAAATCTGCCGCAAGAAAACAACAGCAACAACAACAGCAGCCGGAAACAAAAACAAATAAACAAGGTTTACTACCCACACCACTTTTTGCAGGAACAAACCTCACCAAACAAACAACCACACCAACTGCAGCACGAAGAACAGAAGCAGCATCACCAACAACAACAACCAAGAATATACCAACTCCCAAACCAAGGACATCTGCCAAAAAGACACCCAGCAAAAATGAAGAAACAATTACAACTCCAAATCCCCACACAATTGAGACCCCAAACAACACAACAATACCTACAATCACTCAAACACAAAATACCCACACCCCACCTCCAAAACCGCATACACCACAACCAAACGCTCACCAACCAACACCAACAACAAAATCAACACAGTCGACAATAGACCCCAATATTTTCCCTCTTCCAGGCTCCGATTCGTCTGATTTGTCATTAGACGAAGAAGACACGGAAGATTGGCAAATAACCACAGGGGGGAGAAGAAAGAGGGGAAAAAAAAGAAAAGAAAAAATAACAAACAAAGCGGGAAGATACACCACTCCCGAAACAAAAACATCCACAGAAAACACACACATCAACACAAACACACCATCATCAAACGCCCCAACAATGTTGACAGCCATAAACACAAACAACCACGACCTAATGGAACACATTAGGTCAAACACTAACATTACTGAAAACGACATAAAAACAAGTAACCACCCACACACAACACCACCACAACACATTAAAATAATACACGTGACACAGAACACATACAGCACCCTGAAATCTCTTTACCCTGATGCAGTAGGGAGATTTCAAAAGTACTCATCGAAAAAACTGTACAAAAGCCTCATAGAAGAAGACCGTGAGGTGAAAGACAAAGAACTTTCGAAAAACAAGTAACCTTTTCTCTCTCTCTTTCCTTTTTTGCACTTTTATCGGAACATGCTCAGAATAGGTAGTATAAATGTACGTGGCTTGGGGTCGCCTTGGAAACAAGGCTACCTGTTAAATGACATCAAGTCACTAAATCTGAATATCATAGCCATCAGTGAGACCAGACTCCACAGCTTGCGGGCACTCCAGCACATTTTCGGTACACATTTCAACATTTATTTTTCTCCGTGTCTACCGAGAATAGGCGGAGGTGGCACCGCGGTGCTTATCCGGAAGAGTCTGGATCTCAAAGTAAGAGCAACTTTCCTAGACCCGGAGGGTAGGTTGGTCGTTTTGGATGTCGATGGCAGCAATGAGTGTGCTTTTCGACTGATAGCAGTTTATGCTCCGTCCTTGACAGGCCGACCAGATTTCTTTCGACGTCTAGAGTCTTTCATGGGAACGTCTCGTCCTTTACTTTTAGTGGGGGATTGGAATGCCACCCTCGACACGCATCTAGACTACGTGGGCAGAGATAGCAATAGAAGGGGATGCAAATGCCTCAAAGACCTGCTCAGACGTTTCCAAATGTCTGACAGGTACCGACTGGACCACCCGAATGTGCCAATGTGGACATGGAGTAACCGCATCGGGTCGTCCAGATCATACTTAGATAGAGTATTCTGTAGGACAATAGATAAAAATAGTGTAGGTTGTCCACAATTTCATATAGTCAGTTACACAGATCACAAGTTTGTGACTTGTACACTTGACTTAGATAAGACACATAGGCAGGGTCCTGGTTACTGGAAACTGAACGCGTCTTTTACAGCACGACAGGTTTACAGGGACCGGATCAGCACATTAGTTAAGAGAGCTTTGACGGGTACCATCATCAACAACAGATGGTGGTATGCCCTAAAAAAAGCAATTAAAGCAGAATCAGTCAGATACAGTAGAGCCCTAGCATTAGACCGAAATAGAATAGAGGGAGACTTAGTTAAGGTTTTAGAAGAGGCACTTAGAACTGACATCGCGTCCAACGTGCTGGCGGCGAGATTGGCCCTCGACCAACACCTCAACGCCAAACACGAAGGATGCGTTGTCAGAGCTAGGATGCGTGCTCTGAGGAACGAAGGAGTTGGAGCCGCCCAAGAGGCCCGAGTGGTGGAGACGCAACGAGGCAACAGAGCCACCACCAAGTCTCTTATAGATGAACAGGGGTGCGAATTGCTCGAGCCTAAAAGGATGTGTGGGGCTTTTCAACAACACTTCACCCAACTGTTTGGGACAAGTGGTGAGTCAGAACGCAGAGTGGACTTTAGTGCCTACCTGCATGCCTTGCCACGACTCTCAGCAAGAGAGGTGGAGTCTTGTGAAAAGCCTATCACAGCTGCGGACGTACAGGATGCGATGGTAGGCTGCGCGAGAGACAAGTCACCAGGCTTGGATGGTCTGCCCTACGAACTTTATTTTCATATGCCAGACTTGTTTGGAGGCGTCTTGGCAGCTGTCTACTGCAACTGGCAGCAGCAGAACGGGAGTATTCCTGCTTTTGTAAAGCGAGGAGCAGTGGCACTGATCAAGAAAGACCCAAACAAGGGGGACGTCATAGATAATTTCAGGCCCATCACTCTGCTCAACGCAGATTTGAAAATTTTGGCCAAGGTGTTAGCCGAGAGGTTGCCGCTTGTCATCAAGAAACTAATCGACAAGGCGCAAACATGCGCCGTGCCGGGTAGAAGTATTCATGACAACCTCCATCTGATGCGCTACATCATAGACAGGGTAGTTAAAAATCCTGGCATGGGTGGGGCGCTGATCAATTTGGATCAATCAAAAGCCTTCGATAGGGTAGACTATCACTACTTGGAGGCTGTCCTTAAAGCGGCTGGTTTCGGACAGTTTTCCGCGGTTGGATCGCTGCCTTATACAGCGGCATCCGCTCAGTAGTTCGCGTAAATGGTCATCTATCCAGACCTTTTAACATCATGCGTTCGGTTCGTCAGGGACGCCCCCTCTCATCGCTGCTGTATGTACTGACTCTTGAGCCACTACTGCGGAAACTGGCGACGCTGAGGGGCATCCCACGAGAGCTGGGATGCGGGAGGAGGGTGTCTGCATACGCGGATGACGTCACCGTCATAGTGTCGAGCTACGAGCACATCGAGCTGGTCGGCGAGACACTAAAAGAATACGAAGCGGTAACGGGAGCAAAAATTTACCGGGAAAAGTCAGTGGCTCGGCACCTGGAGAAGCAAGCCCATGCCGTCCAACAGCGTCTCCATCGTGGGACGCTGGACGGACGGACCGGTTAAATTTCTCGGGGTCTGGTTCGGTCCGGACCTCCAAATGGAGAAGAACTGGCGCGAGATAACGACTAGGGTGGCTACTCTCACCCAGAAATGGGCTGAGAGAAAGCTATCCCTAAAAGGTCGGGCGGAGGTGGCGAACGCGTACATCGCATCCGTCATCGAGTATCGTCTGACCGTCGTGCCTTGTCCCGACCCTACCATCACCAAACTGGAACGTATACTCTTTCGCTTCTTGTGGAAGGGAAACGTTCCGATGGTTAGGCGATCCATTTGCTGCCAACACCCGCTAAATGGAGGGCTGGGCATGCCGTGGTTGATGATGCGCAGACATGCGCTGAGACTGCGACATCTCCGGCGCTTCATAGACAACGATGAACAGGTGTGGTCGCCTTTTGTGCGGCGCGCTTTCCCGCAGCTCGTCTCCTTGGACGAACTACAGTCATGGATCAAGCAGAGACCGAGGCTAGGCGAATGGCACCGTGAGTGTCGCGTTGCTCTCAAGCAACTCTGCCGTCCGGGATCGAACTTGTGCGACTCCAGCACAACAAAGGCATTCTATAGCGGATTAGTGGAGGGGAGGTGCGACGACGAACTCGGGCAGAGTCTGGGCGTCGACGAGGAACACCTGACCCGCCTGTTCAGGACAACTTTCGGGCCGGGACCTAGGAACAATCACCAAAGATCCCTGGCCTGGCAGTGCTATCGAGAAGCATTACCTGTTCGGGATAAGCTCTACAGACACAGTTCCAGACACACTGGACTGACTTGCCCGAGATGCGGTCAGAGCGACGAGACCGTTCTGCACGCACTCGTGCAATGTCCAACCATTTCCGACCTGTGGGCTTATGCCGAACGGCTGCTGTCACGTGTGGGACGAATCCGCCTATCGGCCGAGTCTATCGTGGGAGTTGCTCCGCCCCTTCCCTCAACCGGGAAGGCAAGGCAGTTTTCATCGTACTGGTGGCCATGGTAAAAGAATGTGTGTGGTGGACTCGAGCGAAAGGATTAGAGACAAACACTCTCTGGCCAATCGCTCATCAACTTTTTCAAGTACCACTTGAAAAGGAAGGTGAGAATGGAGAGGGAAGTTTTGTCTCGCGAAAGATTCAAAAAAAGATGGGTGAATGTTGCAAAGATGGTGCGTGCTAGTAACGAAACCATTTTGAGCATGATCCTGTAGATCGTAAAAAAGAAAGAGAGCATTTTGATCTCATGTGGTTATTTCCTCCCTGACTGGGGTTCACGTGGTCTTTTCTGTAGGCTTTTCTTCCCACGGATGAACCCAATCTTGTTATATCAATGTTTATATCATTATTTCTGTGATACACGATTTCCTTTTTTTTCCTTTTTTTTCCTCCTCTCGATCCCTTTTGATCGCAATCTTACATTTATTTTCTTTTTTTTCCACCCTCGAAAAGAAAAGCTCTGCATTTGTATTTGTCCCCTCTGTATTCAGCTAATAAAAGAAAGTTATCTATCTATCTATCTATCTATCTATCTATCTATCTATCTATCTATATATATATATATATATATATTCATATATATATATATATATATATATATATATATATATATATATATGCGATGACAATCCCTCAAGGTCGAGGATGATGGTCTTCGCGCAAATTTACTGGTGAGTCCGTAGGTGACCGATAAGACCAATTCTTGCTGGAAATGATCGGTCGCAGTGCGGACATCTAGTGCCGGAAGGGAAAGTCGCACGTGGTTGTTGTTGGCGCTCCTTCCGTCGGCGTCTTTTCTCCTCCTGCTCTGCAGATATTTTCGACTCGAAAGTCGCCGTTCCCTCATGGATGTTTTTTGCCGTTTCCTCCCAGTTAGTGAATTCGATGTCACACTTTTTGAGGTTCGTTTTCAGGAAGTCCTTGTAGCGTTTCTTCTGGCCTCCTTTTGTATGCTTGCCGTCTTTGAGTTGGGAGTAGAAGATCTCTTTGGGTAGTCGTTCGTCAGTCATTCTAACCACGTGACCGCTCCATCTTAGTTGGCCTTTGATGACATAGGCTTCGATGCGGGTCATTTTTGCTTCTTGTAGCACGCTGACGTTTGTTCTTCTGTCTTCCCAGTTGATGTTAAGGATCTTCGGAAGACAGCGTTGGTGAAATTTCTCGAGCGTTTTCAGGTGGTGACTATACGGGGTCCAGGTTTCGGATGCTTAAAAGATGGTTGGAATAATGACTGCCCTGTACACAATGAGTTTGGTTTCGGTTCGGATGTCCCGATCAGCAAAAACTCTTGTTCGAAGCTTGCCGAAAGCTGTTCCTGCAGACTTCAGACGGTGTTGGATTTCATCGGTGAGGTCTGCCTTTGATGACAGATGGCTCCCAAGGTAGCAGAAATGGTTCACATTTTCCAGTGGAATTCGTTCGAGTTGAATCGATGTCGGGTTGTGAATATATAGATATATATATATATACATACATATATGTTTGTGTTTGATGTGTGACTACAGTATTTGTATTTATATTCTTTTATTCCCACTTGTTTCCCCATTCTGATATTCCACGTTATTTTTCTTGTCTTAATATATCTTCTTTTCCTGCATTTATCGTCTTCATCACCATTTTTCTCTACATTCATCTTGTTCATCATTTTCTGGTTCTTCTGCTTTTAATCAACTGCTTTCTCCTCTCTTCATGAATCATTTTAGCTTCTTCTTCTTCTTCTTCTTCTTATTCTCCTTCTATTTCTCTATATTTATCCGTTCTATCATTTATTTTCCTTCACCTTTTTCGTTAATCTTATCAATTTCTGATTTTTCATCACATCTTTCATCATCATCATCGTCACGATCGTCACCATCGTCATCGTCACCATCATCGTCGTCATCATAATCATCATCATCATCATCATCATCACCATCATCAGTATCATCTTCAGCGCTATCATATTCATAGTCCTTCTGCTAATCATATATTCGTATTCGCTAATCGTTATAATTTATCTTGTCATCATAACTATTTCCTTCCCTCATTTACTCTGCTATTTCTAGCATGCACAATCATCATCACCTTCGTTATGAACATCGTAATAATCAACGTCGTCATCACCAATTAATCGGAAGCGTTTGTCATCGTTTTCGATAATAATCATTATCATATTTCCTTCTCACCGTCATTATTACAACACTTACGATCAACATTGCAATCCTCCTTCTCATCATCATCATCATCAACATCATTTCGGCCATTCTCTCTTTCACCGTCCTCTTTTTATTAATATGATTCTAAAGATACAAGATTTAATATTCTTTTTAATACATTTTCTTTTGAACTGTGTTTTATATTTCAGAGACCTCAGTTGGAATGAGATCGCAACCATCTCACAAGGAGCTTTTCAAAACGTTCCAAGTTTAAGGAAGATGTAAGTTGCTAAAGTTTTTTGATATTATTTTATTTACAAAATTTTTCTAGGAACTTAATGTCTTCTCATCTTCCTTTTTCTCTCTCTATCTCTAACTAATGTTCTGCTACTATTTTCATGTAAGAGTATTATGAAGGTGTCTATGAGTGTTTGTGTGTGTATGTGCCTACATTAATGTCTAACATTTTGTGTATGAGTGTACGATTGCACGTGAATATCTATGTTTGCATTTGTGTCTATAGGTGGGTATATTATGAAATATATATTTCTGCAGAGTTATACTCACTTAAAGAAAAGAAAGTATAGAAATATATTCATCCTCACTCTTTTGAGATACTGATTCAATAACATGAGTTATTTTAAACTCTACAATTACATGACGTGCTGAAGTTGGTAGTCGTCATTTTCTATTTGTACAGTGAGCTACAGCTGGGGCAATTTGGCCAAACTGTGCAGTGTGATGGCTGCATATTCCGTTTCAATTTCTTTAGGAAGGATGTTAATGTAGCTAGTCGTCCACAACATAAAACAACGTTTGGTGTGTCCCTCGTACATTTGTGTCTGTGTGTATGTCTGATAATTTTACTTATGTTGATATATTTTTATTATCATTTCTATCCTCATTCCCAATTTTTTTGTTATTGTTTTGCTTGTCCATTTTTTCTATTTTTTTGCTACTTATATTACTTTTTATTCATCACCGACTTTTTCTTCTTCTTCTTCTTCTTCTTCTTCTTCTTCTTCTTCTTCTTCTTCTTCTTCTTCTTCTTCTTCTTCTTCTTCTTCTTTTTTCTTCTTCTTCGTATTATTATCATTATTATTATTATTATTATTATTATTATTATTATTATCATCATCATCATCATCATCATCATCATCATCATCATCATCATCATCATTATTATTATTATTATTATTATTATTATTATTATTATTATGATTATTATTATTATTAACTAACGAAATACATTATAATCGAACCAAGTGAAACCGAGTTTATTGAGCAGAGTACTTTTTGTTAATGTCAACTGATGAGAAACATCTGCAAAGAAAGATGCACCGCGGCTAATCGACCGTTATCTCATCCGTGAGGGGCCGTTTGAAGACGGGTTGAAACGGCAGTAATGATTAATGTATCACGTAAAATCCATTTTCCATTTCCGTAATATGTGTGTGTGTAGTGTTTTCGTGTGTGTGTGTGTGTGTGTATACGCTCAGGTGTTGGCATGGCTGTATGATAAGAATATTGCTTCTGTATTCAGTCCTTCTGCGTGTACTCTGGTCTCCAACCGAACAAACCCGTGTATGTTAGTTAATTGGGTACACGGTAACTGAAGGAAACCCGTCGTATATATAAAGTTACTGAAGGAGCCATGTTTAATAAAAGTAACTTATATTATCTGAGCAATAATAAAACTTCCCCAGCTTTTCTGACACTTTTGGAATCCGGCCTGGACTCAGTTTTCCATAGGCGAGTCGAGGACCGCTTGATCTCAACAATGGTATTAAATTCGCTCTTGATCTCGACCCCTGAGCTGATTTTTCATCTTGAGGAACAGATGCAAGTCAGCAGGTGGTAAATCTGGATAATAGAGCAGGTGCAGAGGCAATAGCATGTTGTTTTTGGCAAGAAACTCACGAGTGAGGTGATAGGTGCATTGTTGTCGAGAAAACTTCAATACTTCGCGAATCACAGAACCGGTCATTTTCCTCGAACGTCTTCCCTGAAAAATCTCCCAATGCACAATACAGAGGATGTCGGGAAAAAATGATGAACATGCTCTGGATGAAGCTGTAGATTTTCGTGCGACTGTACACTCGAAACATTAAGTACAACCCACTATCTCGCCGCCATAAGTTTGCCAAAGCATGCTCTGTCTCTCTGTAGAAGACTTCCCGATTTTAACACAAAATTACACTTTCTTCATTTCTTCCAATTTCCTCTTCATGACAAAATTGCAGATTACAGTATCACCAAATTGCAAATTCCACATCTTGCGAAGTATATAAAGCGATGTCGCTCAACAGGGTGCCTCATGAACGTCACTGATAGCTACCACCACGCATACAATCGTATGCAGCCATCTGTTTGCGCGCTATAGAACTCGTTCGTGAAATTTGAAACGACCTTGTACATGCATATATATATATGTATTTACATATATATATATATATATATATATATATATATATATATATATATATATATATATATATATATATTACACTTATGGATATGTATGCATGAATTGCATACATACATACATACATGCATAAATATATGTATATATATATATTATATATATATATATATATATATATGTATATATATATATAAATATATATGTATAAATATATATATATGTATGTATAGATATATATACTAAATAAATATTCATACATGCATACATCTATCTCATATACATATATCTGCTTGTATTTGTGCATATATATATATATATGTAAATATATATCTCTATCTATATTATCTCTCTCTCTCTCTCTCTCTCTCTTTCTTTCTATTTATCTATCTATCTGTCGTCCACGAGACGACGATACTTCCATTTAACCACAGGAACACATCAGTTGATTTATTCAGTTCGCTTCTCACACTCGATATTTGGTGCAATCGGGAGATAACACCTGCTTCCCTAGCTTGAAGACTCTACCCCACAGGTCTCGATTTGTACTTGATCTCCTTAGAGGTGGGTTGTCGTCGCCAGGCATGTCAGGAGTTTACTTCGATTGCAATATATAGAAAATAGTGTCACTGATTGTGTGACTAGGACACTAAAATGTTAGAAGATCTCTGTTCGTGAAAGAAGCAGTATAAGAAGCAAAAAATATTGCCCATGATCACTTTACAGTGGCTATATATATGTGATATATATATATATATATCATGTATGTATTAATACATTATACACATCAAATTACATATTAACACATACCTATAGTTATGTACATATATGTGTGTGTGCATGTGCGTGCGTGCGTTCGTAGTGCTTTCTTCTGTGTGTATGAGAGTGTGTGTGTATGTGTGTGTGTGTGTAAGAAAAATCATATTTAGTGACGGAAATGTATGCTATTAAAATCTATTATATTGCATACAGTTTTTACATTACCATGTCGCCTTAATGAAATGCCTCACACACATGCATACACACACACGCACTCAAACTAAGCGATAAATTCATAGAGTGGAAAATTTTGCGTTGAGGAAATGAAAGACATTGGCCGAGAGAGAGAGAGAGAGAGAGAGAGAGAGAGAGATGGAGAGAGAGAGAGAGAGAGAGAGAGAGAGAGAAATCTACTTTGTTTCTCTCACAGATTTTGAAATTTGGTATATTGATGAATTCTTTCATAATGAATGCGATTTTTTTACCCATATATATATGTGTGTATATAGTTAATAAAAGGAAATAGAGAAGAAATATAGAGGATACCTGGCTATGTTTTTATCTCGATGAAAAGAGTAATACGTACAATATTTAAGATGTAAAGGAAGCGAATCAACAAATGACAAACATAAAGCAATCCTACAATTGTTTCCATCGTGATGTTAGGTTTCGATCATCACCGTTTCAGCGATGATAGATGTAAAATAACCCCGCATCATATGTCCGGATATCATCAGTGGCAATGTTTACTTTCTGGTGGTGAACAGCGAAATAACTAAGATGAAGATTGTATCATATATATGTATATATATATATATATGTATGTATATATATATATATATATGCGCCTGCGTGTGTGTGTGTAGGCGCAGGAGTAGATGTGCGCTAAGAAGTATGCCACCGAACCACATGGTTCCAGGTTAAGTCCCACTGCATGGCACCTTGGGCAAGTTTCTTTTGTATGTTTTGTAGTATTTAAAACAATTTACATTTTTGGAATAACTGAACGTCACGCATCCCGACTTTTGGTAACAGTAAGTTTGCATATACCTACATATGTAAATATAGGTATACTAGCAGTTAAGCCCGATTTCACCCGGTCTGTTTGGATGATGTGGGTGTGATCGTTTTCGGCTTGGCATAATCTATAACAGCGTTTCTCAACCTTATCATTTCGGGTACCCCGTTTCGATTGGAGCCTCCAGCTATATGAAAATTTCTTTCCATCACAAACCCGCCCGCTGTAAGAAAACAGCTTCAGGAGATGTGAAGAAAGAATTTGTACGTAGTCTGTTTCTGAGAGCTATTGCATTGGACCACTGTCTAATCATTAAAACATTTATTTAATTATGAAGATAGAAAGAAATTATACATTAATCGCTATTTTTGTAAGCAGTTGTATCCATAAAAATTTTCTTTTCAGAGAGCAGAAATTGAAAGATATGTGAAATGAACATGTGTGCGTGTGTGTGCGTACTTACGCATGTGTATGTGAGAGGGAAAGAGAGATAGGGTGAATGAGTTAAGGTGTGTGTCATTGAGTTACGTTGGCTGGCACGGTGACTACGAAGCTTTTGAGGCGGCAGATGACTGGGGTGATTTGAAAGATGTGAAGAAATGCCATCTTTTCAGTGGAGCGCTTCTTTGTAGGCAACATTTCTCGATTTCCCTTCTGATGCACAAATGTCTAGACTTTGTTTGCTGCCAACATGGGAGCATCAAACAGAGAGTTCACCGTGGGAGAATACTTGTTCTGTGAGATATAAACCAACCATTTGCAATGATTGACCCTCTGTCTTATTTATTGTCATTGCAAAAGAGAGATTGATAGGAAATTGAAGCCGCTTAAATTTGTAGATCGTATCGAAGGGAGTGTGGGACATTGGGGTTATAAGAACACCTTGACCAGTGGCTGGTCCATTCAAGATGTTTGCCTGCAGAACTCGGGAGTATATATTTTTTATTATCATCCGCGTGCCGTTACACATTATTTGAGCATCCAAATTTCGCGGCAGCATGATGGGGTGCCAACCTTGAGATGGAGTTCCTGAGATGGAAGTCCTGTGGGCGTTTGGGAATTAAGAAATTCCGTTGTGAAAACGGATATATCCTCCGGGTTTTCATGCGTGTCAATGGACTTGAAAGAGAGTTTTTCTCCAGGAAGCAGATCAAAAACTTTATTATTGATAGCGTCGACTGTTTTATTGTGAGGCGCCAAAATTGCTATTCCTTGTAGGCAAGTTTTGTGAAGGATTTGGCTTGCAATGTCAGGAAAAACTGCAGAAATCAAATCATCTACGTTAGGCACGAAGTTACTAAATGGTAAATGGATGAAACCATCAGTATCGCCAGCTACAGTTCCATTACTAACATCGAGAAGCTGCGCCGAGAATGTGGCCGCATTTTCGTCGCCAAACATTTGAACTCTCATGTTCGTAGTCAGGTGAAGTTTCTCGTTGTGGTGCCATAAGTAGGATGATTTTATGGAAGCATTTACCTCGTCAGCTCTTGTCCGCCGTGGAATGACAGGTAGAGTTTGTCGGAAGTTGCCAGCAAGCAGAACAATCACTCCACCCATCACTCTCATATTCCGTCTCAGGTCTTGAAGAAACCGCTCGAGCGCCTCAAATACTGCCTTATAACACATGGCTTCCTCATCCCAAATGATAAGGCTGCACTCAGTGAGAAGATTCCCCATGGGTGAGCCGCGACTAACATTGCAAGTTGGATTTCCCTGTTTGGTCAAGTCTAGTGGTAATTTGAATGCTGAGTGTGCCGTACGACCGTCATGAAGTAGAGTTGCTGCGATGCCGCTGGATGCAACCGCTATGGCAATCCCATTTTCCTGACGAATTTTGGCTAGTAGGAGGTTCATGAGAAAAGTTTTTTCCGGTTCTGCCGGGAGCATCCAAGAAAAATGTTGTCCTTCGTTGGAATTAATACTTGCGAGGAACCTGTTGTATTCAATTCTCTGTACTTCCAAAAGTCTAGGCACATCCTGAGCAACCTGCGCCACCATTTCCTGCGTGTTGTAGCTCAACTCTCACATGTACTCAGCTGCTAAAGCATTTGGAATGTCCCGCGGAAACGGCAGACTGAAATCTGAGGACGCCAACTCCTCCCATAGCTTGCAGTCGCGATTGGAAATCGAGGAGGGCTGTGTTGTAGATGACGTTATTGAAGTCGAATCCAGCCGTTGGATCTTCGCCTTAAAGTCGTCGGAGATAATCTTCGGAAAAACTATCTTTAAATGTGTCCCAGAAATGAAGAGGGTTAGACATTACTGAATAGCAAGATGAGACAAAATATTCGGCGCATTGCTTCTGGTGTCCTGCATTCAGAGGCCTCTTGCAATGCCGTGTTCCAGAGACCCTCATCCTCGAGTAGTCACCGTCGCAAGCAAGCGTCCCTGTAAGTGCAACACATTTGTCCTTCGAATGATCTGACGTGGGCAAATGATGTTGGGTCTTTCATATGAAACAGAATCATCCGCAAAAAAGCACTCCTGATCCTTTGGGTGTACAGTGTGGACACGACCGATCATGTTTCCATTGTAGATTACCTCGCCGACCTCATTGTCGATTCGCACACCCTGCCGCCGCCTTTCACATTTTTTGTTAGTCCAAGTGAAGTAAACACGTTGCCTATTTTCTAAGTGTACATCTAGGCCAAAAACAGATGCAGAGGACTGGTGAATATCCAAACCTAAAATGCGCCATGCCGCCATATTAGACGAAATATTGAAGGATTTCATCGTTGGCTGTCTCTTCATCCTGCTCACCCAAAGCAGCCATGTCGCTGCCCTTGTTTACATGTTTGCATATGTACTTGATGCCTTTAATCGAGGTGCAAGATTCAACGTTGATGTGGGCGTTGAAGTTTTTAAGGGAGAAAGGGCTGTAGGGAACAACCATAATGTTGTTGATGGCAATGTCTTAGCTCTTTATCCTTTTTGCGCCGAAATTCCTCCAAAGTCAGCGGCACGTCGTCAGTAAATTGGGTAGCCATCAATACGAGTACATATAGCCCTGTTGAAAGCCCTGGGATGGTTATTTGAACATCTATTTTTTTCATTACACGGAGAATTAGTATTCAAGACACCACAGCGCCCGTGTGTCATATGCGCCGACACTATTTGGAATACCTGCAAGTTGACATTAGGGTCAGGCAGCTCTACACATATAATCTTATCTATGTCAGCAAGTCTGATTCTTTCTTGACAACAAATCAGTATATGGGCGTGTGGAAGACCCCGCTTTTGCCATTCTACTGTGTACATGCACGCGTTAAGTTTTCTGTAGACAGCATCATGTTTCAATAGCCACATAAATTTCTGCAATTTTCCATGGAAAACTCTGGCCACTAAGTCGTGTCTGTCGCATGCAGCCTGGCCCTCGAATAAGTTTTCCGTTATCTCCCTCCAAGTTGAGTTGCACGTAAAGGTGATGAAGAGGTCAGGTTCGCTAAACTTACGGACATATGTCATGGCATCCTGTGTCCACTGATGCATGTACCGTCGAGACCCGGTATGGCTGGAAGGACGTATCACCGGAAGGCCAATATTTCTTGCATTAACATAGAGCTGGACATGAACGGTAAGATATCGATCCACACGCAATCTGTTTTGATTTTAACGAATACAAAGAAGCCTTTCACCTTCAACCTTGGCAAACATGTCAACCAAGAATTGATTTGTGACTTCCTTGTACCGTAGTAGTTGGTTGAACTGACCTTCTCTGACCATAAGACGGAAGGCATAGAATTCCTTGCAGGAAACAGCCTTGGTTAATTCAGCACCCGTGATTGGATCAACATGGCGTTGGTGAAAGCTGTTGCCATCCTCTCCAAAGGGGAAACAGTAGGGGGTACTGCAGGCAGTCGTATGACCGATAGGTTTCCGAAACAAAGGACAGTCGGCTTCCACCCATGACAAAAACTTAAGGAGAACCTCAAATACGCCAACTTTTCGACCAACCACAACGCCAGGTCTCCTAAACTCTGTCGTAGTTATCGTATCCAAACGGGTTTCATCACTGCCCGCATTAAGGAAATATTTGAAATGAACGGGATAGCATAATATTTACTTCTCGACACAAATTATGCAATTCATATTCTAAGTCCAAATAGCAACAATACCCCACCCACCCCTGTGTCATCCCCTAACTAACTCCCTTGCACCCCAACTGATATCCTGCTCCATATATCGATGCAGTAAACAACTGTTTATCTACCTTTACATTTCCTAAACATTTTATTGTTTCATTTTTTAATTCCCAACCTGTTTTCCTTATCATTTATACGTCATAACTTTTCTTAACTCTTCTCTCTCTATACACATCCCTCAGTATATGATAATATACAAGGACCCAGGCACTCGTGCACAGCTACTAGATTCTACAGACGCACACCATATACGCGCGTGTGAACTAATACGGACTCACATAATAATCTCAGATGAAAGCTACTACTACTACTATCTCCCACTTCACTCGCTGTCCTTAGATTTTAAAGCCAAAATAGTTCTACCAACTCGACGAGCAAATCGTGGTCTACTATTTTACAACGTAAATACACTATCTTCCGCCTTCCTCTCCTTCAAACACCACTCTATCCACTTCAAATACTACACCTATATCTTCATCCTATAATTCTGTTTTAAATGGCTATATATAATGCTACAATATGTTTACTTATCTATCCTACAACGGACCCGTGAATGACCCCGGAATACGTGCATAAAGCCACTCGCCAGCCAATTTCCATATCAAACCTTGTCTTCGTACACTCCTTAATCAGTAACAAACGTTCTCATTCTTATACATAGGATTTCTTCTATTTTATTTGCATTTTCCTTCTGCTCAACTGTTTTCCTCCCGAACTGTCCTTTCTTTGCATTTTGATCAAATTCCCAACAAGTTTACACGGGGATTCTAACGAGAATGTAAACTTCACAAAATCAAGATATCCTTTGACTGAAGAGTAGCTTGTGGTATACCCCATGTTAGGAATAATATGCTACTTTCGTGGTTCTCTTAGCTATGAAGCTTATGTAGCCTGTATTGTGTCTACGCTATTCCCTACACACACATACGCATATATCTATATACTCTAGATAAATATCCCTTCGTTGCCGAGCGAATCCCACAACAGAATATTTTGGTACATTTTGGGTACAGCATTCCCACATAAGATACCTTTTCTACGTTCTGGTGAGGATTTTCCATTTTTTTTCACCTCAACGTTGCAGATGATGGCAGGAAGCTCTTTAAAAATTGTTTTAATGTGTGTTGATTTTATTCACATCCCCTATCCCAATCGGTACCGATTTGGCCAATGCTTTTGAACGACGCATTTAAAAAAGTTTTTAATGAAAAATTTGGGAATTCAGTGACCACCATTATAATCCATACTTTCTTTCTTTTCAAACGAAGTGAAACGTAATTTGAGAACAATGGCGACATCTTAAATAGTTTGTTCAATGTCCTCGCTTTTTCCTATACTGATGTTATTTTTCTGCAGCTTTTGCATTTTTTGTCCGATTCTGATGAAAATCGATGAGTGATCGAGGTTGACGGCAGTAAGTTGATCTCAGTATATGACGTTGAAAAAATCGCTAATTGCGCCAGAGAAGTGGTTTTCTAAAATCAATAGGTGTTTAGAGTGCAAATACCAGTAGGGGCTTTATTTTTGGCCGTAAATTTCATGTTTTTTTCCGATTTTAATAAAATTTAAGATATAGCAAAATGTTTGGTGGGAGAGATGGAAAAGGTATTTATTTAATTCAAAATGGCTTGAAGTAGACATAAATGCAAATAAGCATTTTCTTAGACACATTCTTATCGATTTTGTAGAAATTTTATACGTGATTATAGCTCATGTGTATTAGTTGATGCCAGCATGAAGTGTTGACAAAGAATCGATAACTGCATGTGAGCGGGAGATTTTAGGAAATCAATAGGCTTTTTGCATGCAATCACCCATAGGATTAATATTTCATACAGTACCTTTTACAGAATTCAACCGATTTTCATGAACTTTGACTTCTAGGCAAAGTTTAATGTCGGAGACATGTAAAATATTTAAATATAAACAAGCGAGAAGCAAAAATCCTCAAATCATTCACAATAAAATAATGAACTGATTTTGAAGAAAATTTTAACCGTGAGCAAAATAAAGCACTTCGACGTATGAAACATCCGTTATTCATATAATGTACTGAGATTTAAATGTCAATGGGATATTTTCGTGTAAATGGTCACATGGATTCTGTTTTATGATATAACCTTACCATTTTTCTTCGGATTTTGCTGAGATTGGACACACTGATCAATTTTATAAAGAGAGTGACATTAAGGGGAGAGAGATAAAGAAACATCTATCAAATCGACCCCAGGACTTACTCTTTGTAAGCCTAGTACTTATTCTATCGGTTTCTTTTGCCGGACCGCCAAGTTACGTGAACGTACACTCACCAGCATTGGTTGTCAAGGGATGTTGGGGAGACAAACAAAGACACACAAACATACACACACACACACACACGCAGACACACACACACACTCACACACACACATATATATATATATATATATATACATATATATACACTTATATACGACGGGCTTCTTTCAGTTTCCGTCTACCAAATCTACTCACAAGTCTTTGGTTGGCCAGAGGCTATAGCAGAAGACACTTACCTAAGGTTCCATACAGTGGGACGGAACCCGGAATAATGTGGTTCGTAAGCAAGCTACTTACCACACAGCCATTCCTACGCCTATATATATATATATATATATATATATATATATATATATATATATATATATATATATATATTTATGTTGAGAGAGACAAAAAGAGAGAGAAGAAATAAATAATTATGCAATTAAAAGTTATGCAGACGGTTTAAAGTGCGGATAATAAAGAGATGCGCTCAAACTGTCAAATTCTTAAAATACGTAAATGAAGAATGCGAAAAAGTGTTGTATGAGCAACTTAAGAAATTTTATTTGTAATAGAATGTCATAAGTGAAATTTACGCCATCACAAACAATAAACACATATCAATTATTAGTCCTAAAGAATTATGCAAGTTCAGGTGAAGTTTCTGCAGATGAATATGTCTCGATTCACCTGAAAACTTATGTAATTTTTAAGTGTTTTTAAAAGATTTCACGTCTGGAGAGATGGAGCAGCATAAACAGAGTAATTATTTAATACATTAGCAGCACCCGTAGCAATTCCGCGGCAAATGCGAAAGTTTTTAGATGGTTGTAAGTTTATGTGGAGACATAAAAATTAGCGCTCCTTTATAAATTGTATATTCTACATAATTGTCGTTTTAAAACAACTTCAGTCCTTCTGGATAAGACCCTCTGCTTCTCTTGGTGCCATTGCCCATTTGGTTTCATTCTTTTTGTTGTTCACTTACATCGTCTCTCATCTTTGGTTTATAAACAAATAACATTTTTCAAGCGAGCAGACGATTGCGCTTATGCGCATGCTTTAAGTAATAGGTGGTATTAAAAAAATATATCAATTAAAAACATTACACTCTTCATACACACTCACCAACGCAACCTCCAACACCACCACCACTAACACCACCAACACATTCATCATCATCATCATCTCTCTCTCTCTCTCTCTCTCTCTCTGCCTTTCTTTAATCTCACCATCAGAAGATCGATCCTCTGCTACAATTCTGTTTCTCACTCTCCTCTATATCACTCCCTTCAACTAAGACTTTTAACCTCGTAATAACTATTACGTTCCCCCTACCACACGTCATAGACGCTTCTCTTACCCTCTTTTTCTCTCCCTCTTTTTTTTTCTGCCTGTTTTTCTCTCGCTCTTCACCTTACCCGCTTTTTCCCTCTACTCCATCTTTTCTCTCGCTCTTCGCATCACAGCATTAATCACTTCAAGTTTTAATCAAATATTCAAATACTAAAGTGGATCGATTCATTCGATCAGTCCCATTTGTCAACAAATTTGGAACGTTTTCACCATTTGAGAAATCCTAATGTAAAGCAAATAGCAATGTTTTTTTAATGTTATTCTTTAAACCTCGTAAATCTGAAGATGTGGAATAGCAAAGTCAATGTTCTGTTTGATAAGTTAGGTATTTTCATCTTTCATAATTTAAGCGCGAATTGAATGAAATCTGAGATAGATACCATGGACGTTCCGTTTAAGCTGCTACAGGCCAACATTTACTGGAATGATGAAGGGGTTGAAGTGTTTAGCACAGTGGTTCATACTGAAAACGAACTGAGGTTTAAGATCGAGGAGCAAAGGAATAGACGAGTGAGTCGGTAGTACCTGCTTGGTGGGGTCAAGAGCTCAGCCAACTCCTACAAGAATCTGTAGCATGACAGTGACAGTGGCAAAACAAAGAGAAGAGATATCCTGCCTGCGAGATAGCTGTTAGAGTATGTCTGTTAGGGATAGAGTAAAATTTAGCCACGTCACCCTTCTTTCGATGCAATCCCGGATGTGTATCACCGTTCCAGATGTAAATGGTCTGAAGTTTTGGCTGCAAAGAGAAGGATTGGACTTTAAAATACCGTACTAGCTATGCAAAGGATCTACTTTCGCCAAGAAAGATCTTCACTGCTAATAATGCTCAGCGAAGGTTACGTTTTCAAGTAAGATTGTGAGGGACACTTGTCTAATCTTCAGCCCATTACAAATGGCCGTGTTTCAACACCATGTCCACGGCTATGCTGTATACTTTCTCTGTCTCTAATGGCCTATTTCAATGGTAGTCTTAAACCACATCTCTGTTCAAAACCACCACCTAGTAATTTTAAGTGCCTTCAGTGAAGTCCATATTGTCTTAAACATTCTTCAGTTGAAGAATACCATCTTTTCTCCTTCCCTCTAGACTTGGTCATCCTGTGAATCGGTTTCAAGCCTGCTTTACTCCTATTCGAAAGAAAATATGAAATCTGTCAGAATTCAACGGTATGAAAATATAAATCCCCGTTCTTGGTGTATAAACAATTTGAACTTTATTCAAGACAATAATTTGGAAATATCGTCAGGCGAAGGAAAGAACTGGAGACGAACTGGGAGTCTTTTGACACACAGAATCCGAAAAGGACATCAATTTAATACGATCACATCAGAATTGTAAGATACTGGATCCAGAGAATGTCTTTGTTTTGTTTTCGAATAAACCAGCTTATGAAGAACGTACTAATATACATAGAAATTGCATTGTCTTCAAAGCTAGGATTTTTTGAACTTCTACTGAAAAGCTAGCAAATATCTCTACAGACAGTTTACATTATTGTTCATGCCTATTTTTTCATGAATTTGTGTTTGAATGGTTTTCTTCAGTGCTGAACCTCAATAGCCCAGCATCGTATTTAATTGCAATCTGCCTTGATAAGAAGTGGATGTTGGATGATTTTCTCCGGCTGAACTAAAATCTGTTCATTCACATTAAAATACCCTGGGACTAATGCTCGCTGCGGCCATTATTTCATTACCTGATGTTTACACCAGACCTTTAATAAAATAATCGATAAACCATAATAGACATTCGTACTACATTTCCCAATATATTTCCCTGAAATATGAGGAAAATAGTGAAAATTGAGGGTTTGGGTATCTTGAAATCTAGACGTAATCCTAAAAAATGGATTCCACATTTGAATTCAGCAAAATTATTTAATAGAGAGGTACTCTTCTATAGCTTGTTGTTGTATATGAGTATACTGTCCGCGATAGAATGGGTAACAGCCTCTAAATATAGGGTTAGGGTTTGGGTTTGGGTATGCTTAATATGGATAAAACATTGCACTGGACAAAACACGGATTGCACTTTGGCAAGGCATAGCACCCATACTTCATTCAATTTACGCATAGAGTTGAAGCCATAGGAAACAATATGACAGGCGTAGTCTTAGTTTGAACCTCATTCATTCACCAACGGTAACATCGACATGATGCTTGACAGAGGAACCCCTGTCATGTCAGTGGACAGAACCGCCATGTTTCCAAACAGTATTACTACTGACGTCTTCGGACCTATCAAACGTAGGTGTTATTAAGCTACCGAATTGCGTAAATGACTTATACTAAAACCAGTTCTTCATCTCGCATCGATTATCGTTTGGATAACCAAGAGGCACATTAAAATGTGGAACCTCTCACGGTGCAGCTTTCGAAAAATAATCTACAGACCTCAGCTGAAATCTCATCTGAAAGGGAGTGTCTCCAGGACCCCTGTTACAGTCCCCTTCAACTCCTTCATCTTGAGGAACAAATAAAAATCACATTTACATAATTTATTCATAGAGGTTTTTTTCTAGGTTTCGTGTGTCTTTACTGTCCATTAGTAGGATCATCAAGGATCTGTGAACTGGATCTGTGGATCAGAGAGAGAGAATTTATTTGAATATATATATGTCTTGCAAACAACTTGCACATGCAAGTGCTACCAGTTTAAAGCTCCGTATACCGGAAGCTAGCAAGTGTATGGGTCATCAGGAGAGAATGCGCGCCGTTTCGGGGCCTACCTCTCGACGGCATCAATGCGCACTGATATGAGGCCCCGCTTGCTAGATCAGCTGGTTATGAAGTTAAACTCAATATACTTCTAGCCATCGCTCATCGTCTCTTTTTAACCAAATCCAGTGGCTAGCCTTCTCCACTGTAGATTGGATATCAGTCATGGTGGTATTGACTTTACGATGAGTTAGGCCTAGCGATAACAACAGTCGTCTCACGCTGTATCCAACAAACCCTCTACATCCGACTTCGCTAGGAAAATGTTCCACTTTCCAGCCTGCGTCTTCACATTCCTCGAGGAGGTTTTCATAACGGTTCAATTTTCGAACCCGAGCGGCGTTCATATTACCTTCATGAGGAACCGTTAGCTCGACTATATTTACAACTTTCTTTCTTTCACACCACATCAAAATATCTGGTTTTTTCGAAACTGGGATGGGAAAGAAAACCTGGCACCCAGGTAAATCTGCAGGTACCTCCTAATAGCCGTTCCACTTTTCATTTTTCTGAGGAAGTTTCTTGATCTTCTTCTTGAAACGGATCCGCTGACCTGGTCGCACGAAGGTAATGAAATTTCTTGATGGTACTTTCAACGGTTTTTCCTCAGTGTTGTGAGATGAATTTTGTTCTTTATAGCATTGAAGATAACCTTAAGGACCAAGTTGTGCCTCCATGTATACCTGTTCAATGCTAATGAACAGTTGGAAAGAATATGTTTTAGTGTACCGACCTTTCCACATTTGCAGATGTCATTCTCTAAGACGTTCCATCTTACTAAATTCGTAGGTGATGGCAAAACATCATAAGATGAACGAATCAGGAAACTCAGCCGAGATGTCGTCCACTTTCACATCTCATCCCAACTTATCTTCCTCTCAACAACATGTTCTTCCCATCTCGTCATCTGACCTTGATGAACACATCGGATCAAATGAAGATCTCTTCTCTCTGCTTCTCTTGTTTTGACGCTGTTGCTAACAACAGATCTGCGTTCACTCCGCATCATGCTTGCAAACGGTCTGAATTGATCTGCGCCAAAACCAAGTCCTTTCCGATGATTCTGCGTTGCTCCCACCATATCTCTGTGTATAAGAGAAGACAAAATGTCGTCAGTTTCTGCTTCTGCTTTCCACTTCCTGGCTGTGTTCATCTCTGGTGGGTTACGCCTGATTTCCATATCCTTCGATTCTCTCACCATCCTGACCGTCCGTATCTTCCCCAGCTTATATATTTCGACTATTGATGCTATTGGTAGCTGCAACGAACCTCTTTTATGATAAAGAGCTGAGCTGTTCAACATACGAGTTAGGCCTAGCCACTTTCTAATGAACACATTACATTTTTGTTCAATGCTTTCAACTCGTGACAATGCTACTTCGTATATTAAAAGTGGCCACGCAAGTCGCGGGTACAAGCCGAACTGCAAGCACCAAATTTTATATTTACCTGGTAACTTCGAATTATCAATCGCTGATAACCCAGCCTCGGCTTGTTTCATAATTTCAATTCCACGACTTCTGTCTGACAATGTTCCAGCGTATACTCGTCCCAAGCTCTTGACGAGCTCTTCCTTGACTGTTGGAATGCTTTCTTCAGATATCCGAAACTTAAATTCTTTCTGCACTCCCTTAACAAATGTCAGACTACGCGACTTTTTTGCTCTAAATCGCATCCTTGACCACCTTACAAGTTCGTCTAATCTCAAGAGAGCATTCTGCATGATTTGTTTATCTGTAGCTAGAAATGACACGTCATCCATGAAGGCTTTCTTAGGCGATTGTACATGGGCGATTTGTTCCGGAAAATCTACACCTTTCAAAATCAACTCCATGACCAAGATAAACAATGTGACAGATATTGTACAGCCAGCAGCAATGCCAACCTCGAAACTGTCATAGTACATCCTCATTATTTTGATCACTTTGTCAGGAATATGAAGGTGGTCCATGGCTCTTATTAGTAATTCGTGTGGCACTGAACCACGCGTTAGCTAGGTCGAGCCTTACCATGTTCAGACTTTTCTTGTTCTGTTTGGCGTCCTGGATCGCTTTCCAAATCGAAAAACAGTGTTCAACGCATCCAGGGATCCCGGGGTTTCCGGCCTTTTGAACATATTCATCAACATATCTGTTACTCTGTAAATATGTCACTGTTCTCCTCGACGGAATTCCCATAAAGATCTTGCCTTCCACATTCAATAGGGATATCGGCCTAAACGGTGTTATGGTCTTTGCATTGGCCTCTTTCGGCAGGTATATACATTCTGCCTTACACAAATCCTCTGCCTTACACCAATACTCTGCCTTACACCAATCCTCTACTATAGTCTCCTCGCGCCACAGTTTTCGGAGTAGGACGAAGAGCTTCTTTCGCAGACGATTGCAGTACTTGTAGGCTTTATATGAGACGCCATCACCTCCTGCGGCACTCTTTGCTCTAGCTTTTCTTACGAAGTCATTCACCTCTCTCTCCCTGATGTCCCCAATCTGGAATTCGATATCAGGTCCTGAGAGATGATTTAGCCCATGTAGAGGTGGCAGCGGCTGGTTACGGTGCGGATCGTTGTAGGTTTCCTTGATATGAGCATCCAATTCTTCTTTATATATACATGTACTTACACACACACACCCTAACATATACATATATAAATGTTTATAACAAATAACATTTTAATGAGTATATCTTCAATTAATAAGTAAATATGTATAGAGAGAGAGAGTGAGAGAGAAAGCGAAAGGGAGAAAGAAAGAAAGATAGAATGAAAGAAAGAAAGAGTGAGAGAGAGACAGAGAGAATTAAGAATTTGAATATACAAACTCAATCCCATTATTATCATTATTAGACTGTATATCTACGTTGCCAAAAAATAAACTGTTACATCGGTTGGGACCTAAAGGACATTTAGCGTAAAACCTACCATCTGAAGGATCCAGCCTTGCCATTCGCTATCTGCTTTGATATTATATCCCTTCTCTTACATATATATATTAATAGTAGCGGTATACCAACAAAAGAATGAATGGGACCTCAGTATTATGTAAATAGAGGAATTTATGTGTAACATGTGTAACCCCATACGTCAAAATCTGTAATTCGGTTTTGGAATGCATACGGTATATATATATATATAGAGGACAGGCTTCTTTCAATCTGAAAGTATTATCTCGCATTACAATACAGACGTAATACTGAAATAGTGTAAGAGATAAAAGATTGCTCTGGGCTCGCATTAGGCAAGAGGCTGGAAGTTGTTTTGGCCATGACACTGCATGGACCTTGGCTTTTCTATTTGACGACTGTTGCTTTAAGTATTTTATTTCGATTTTATGTATATATGTATGTATATATTTATGTATGAGCCAATGAAGCAGACCTCTACAATGTAGCTAGGGGAAATAGCAGCCAAATCTCCCTCAAAAACCCTACCCATTATGTAGTTTGAATGAGAAACTCTAACTAAAGGTTAAGGTTATTAACACCAAAATCTTACCTGTTTTAATAGCAATTGATCGTTTCTCTTTTTTGCGTAGTTTTTCATGTCAGCTGCAAAAGTGAAGAGGGTTAACTTGGACGGTGTAAAGTAGTGGAGATGTTTGTTTATTGTATGTGGTGGTTACTTTTGACTGTTTCTTCTCCATAAGGATAAATGATTGAAAACGAATCTTAACACAATATATATACAACTTCAAGTGGAATCGGACATCATAAGAGAGACAGAGAGAGGAACGAAGAGAGACAGCATAGCGATGGTTTTGGCTGACTGTCATCATGTACGCCACTTGTTGCTAGCTAAATGGTATGTGCTGGCTCTCTGAACAAGCTCGTTGCTTTTAATGGCGGAAAAACAGGACGAAAAGATTACAAAACTAGCGATTCTTATTTTGAAACCAGCAATTTTGAAAATCATTTTAGATTACAGAACGCCCTGCTCTCTCATATGTCCATGTTTAAAATTACAGTGCGATTGGATGAAAAATACTCGAGTTATAAGCGCACAAACAGACAGAATGGATTTGATGTATTAGATATATATACATATATATTGTCAAGAGATGGTAGGGGACAAACACAAGCTCAAAGGTGGTGGTCTCTTTGCGTCTCTGCAAATTAACGCTTCAGAAAAAGGGACTGATAGAATAAGTAGCAAACTTTATAAAAATAAGTAATGAGTTCGATTTGTTCCAGTAATACTTTTTAATGTGATACTCCAGTATGGTCGCCGTATACTGGCTAGTACAGAGAAGAGATAAAAGGTAGGTTCATCCGTACATACATATATATACATGGTCCAACAACCGGATTACTATCTCCTAATTTGAAGGGTATCCGTTTGCAATCCAGGAACAGGAAATATCAACCAAATACCTAATACACAAAAGGGACAAAGATGCTGGCAAAACAGTAAAGCGTGACAGCCGATGCAGATTACGTGGCGGTAACACTGAAGATATCACCCATATTACAAGCAGTTGTCCGAAAATGTCATCATGATATTATCTACCGATGTGACATGATGTAGCTAGGACACTGTATAATGAAATCTGTCGGAAGGATAATTCCAAAGATAAAGGAATAAATTCCCACAATATGGTGCAAGCTAAAACCGCTACCAATAAAATGGAGTGCTGCTGGAATGTCCCAATGAAATGTAAACACAATAGACCTGACATGGTGATTTGGGATTGAGGAGAGAAACTTTGTACACTTGTGGAAATCAGCTGCCCAGTGGATGTTAACATGAAGCTAGAGATCAACGAAAAAGAAAATACCTTCGTTGAAGTATTGTGTAATCTGCAGGAATTCTTCATTTCATCTTCATCCTATTGTTCTCCTCCTCTTCTTTTTCATCTGAATTGTTTGAATATTCAGTGATAACATCAATATCAACATTCTCATCCGTTTTCTCGTCATATTCATCCTCATCATCATAACAAACTTCAACATCGTACTTATGATCAACATATTCGCTGTCATCATCATCATCATCATCTTCGTCATCATCATCACGATCATAATATTGATGGTCATCATCGTCTCACCCTTCTCTCTCATTGTCCTCTTTTCTCACTTCATCTGATTCTTAATACTAAACATTTATTATTTCAGTAGCGGGTTCCATGAATATTCCAAGGAATTAATAATAAAACTTTTCGGTGACTCCTGAAAAATTTATCCAAAAAATCTGAAAGCGTAGACTGTGTTGTGTGTGTATGAAAAGAATGTTTCTCATCCGCTTTTCAATGAAAATTGAAAGAAACTGAGATACGATGATTATTTAATGCACTTTATATATGTACTTTATATACTTCACGGACGATTTTATAGACTTAATACACAGCAATCATAAAATAAATATTTAATATTTTTTCCATTTACCCCATGGAGAGAAAAAAATTGCATTTTAAAATTTACATGGCCACAAATTCATATCAAGAAAACAAAAATATTATAGTAAAAAAATGATTTTATAGGTAAAAGATAGGGTTGAAAATTTAATGCAACATGGCATCGTCTGAAAGCCACATCGTTGGTAGTTCATAAGAAAGGCGGTGCATCAGAGATTATATATATTTCAATTTGCGTACACCTTTCAATCCAATACTTCGTTACAGATTGTGTTGTTCGCGTAACCTCTCCCTCTTCTTTTCCCTTGTTTGTCAGTGTTGATAACTTTAACTTTAATATCAGATAATGTTTGTGAGCCCTTGGGAAACAACATATAGCTGACCATTAATACGCAGGTTCAGGCAAGAATAGCTCCAGTTTATCAAATGTCTGCCCACGTGATTTATTGATAGTCATTGCAATTGTCAAGCGAACGGGGTTTGGTATCTCAGTACCAGCCTTATTCTGTGAATGAGAATACGTCTCCCGATCAATGTGCCACTTATTATTGAGGCTTCAATCGAGTTTTGATGGAGGGCCTCCACTTCCAGTCTTGTTCCGTTATAGAGACCATTTTCAATTGAAATATTCCTCAGGAGCATGATTATGGAGTCAGGTTTCAAATGCAATCTAGGAGGTGGCATTCCAGATGGTGTCCATGAAATCAGAAATTCCAGTGAATATCGCTCAGCTTCAGCAGGTCATCTGTGAAGACGTTATCCATGCTGTATTAAAAGCACTGGTCACCTTGGAGTTTATCCATAACCCCTTCGTTTATCTTTAAGCAGTCTGAACTTTTTGGTGAGTGGATCGCTCTACTTGTTCTTTGTTCTTGAGGGGCATTGCCAAAAAGCATCATTTATCAGCGACCCATTAAAGCATGAATCACGTAGCACGTTTACATCATCACTGACTCACTTGGATCTTGCAAAAGAGCTGTGGTGCCATTGTCAAAGTGTAGTGGCCATGTTGCAAATTCTCTTCGATCTGTTATTGCTCTATTTTGGCTCAACATATAAATGTCTGAAGTGTAACCAGAGAGGAGAGTTCTTAATGGAGATCTGAATTACTGCCTCACGAGTTCCTCTTGGCAATATTGGCAGAACTTGCCTGAAGTCTCTACCAATGAGCACAACTTTTCAACCGAAACCTTCATTGTTGCCAGTGATTTCTTTCAGAGCTTTGTCATTAGCATGAAAAGCATACAGAGGGATCATGGAAGCCTCATCTATAATGATCAAATACAAATTTCTCAAATAATTTCTGGTCAGAGATGGGTGGTACACTGCAAAAGCTAGTTTCCAACAGAGGAACGGGCAATTTGAGCAAACTGTGCACCGTCCTTCCACCAGACATCAATGTTGAAGCTATGCCTCTGCACGCACCACTTGATAGTTTCTCCTTCGTAGATGTGAGATCAGCGTATTAAATATGTAATTCTTGTCCCAACCTCCAGGAACCTCTGCATAGAAGCAGGAACATTCCAGCACCTCACCTCACCTTTTCTTATCAACTGTCTTCAATGACTGCATCAGCGATCACTCTCTGTTCATCGGTAACCGTTGCAATGCCGGGGTGGTTCATGACATGTTTATGCCCGACCCGTTACACTAGAACTGGTTCAGACAAGCCAATATTAAGGCAGCTAATGCAATTTTCAATATGCATAGAATTTATAGAGTGTAGAGTATGCATTCAAAATTCGCTGAGCATAATCTACCATCATGATATTCTTGTGAGTGTTCCTCAGGCGAAGGACCTTTTAAGGATTTGAATAGGTGCAAAGGACAACGAACGTGATACGCGGCTGAAATGCCCTCCGATATGCAGCACCTTTAGTATGGCATATTCCAACATCACATAATTTTGGAGAAGACCAAGTCATATGTACGCATCTTTAAATCTTGCATAGATTTCACCTCCTACAGTGCTCACTTCTCAAAGCTCTTAGTACCTGGAACATCCAAAATAGCAAT